>NC_089494.1:34579397-34811353 GCF_036850765.1 Saccopteryx bilineata
GGTCTCCAAGTATGATTGTATTTTTGTCAGTTTTTGTTTTAAGATCAATAAGTAGCTGTCTTATATATTTTGGTGCTCCTTGGTTTGGTGCATATATATTAAGAATTGTTATGTCTTCTTGATTCAGTGTCCCCTTAGCCATTATGAAATGGCCATTTTTGTCTCTGAGTACTTTTCCTGTCTTGTAGTCAGCATTATCCGATATGAGTATTGCTACACCTGCTTTTTTTTGGATGTTATTTGCTTGGAGTATTGTTTTCCAGCCTTTCACTTTGAATTTGTTTTTATCCTTGTTACTTAGATGAGTTTCCTGTAGGCAGCATACAGTTGGATTTTCTTTTTTAATCCATTCTGCTACTCTGTGCCTTTTTATTGGTGAGTTTAATCCGTTTACATTTAGTGTAATTATTGATACTTGTGAGTTCCCTATTGCCATTTTATATCTTGCTTTCTGTTAGTTTCGTGTCTTGTTTGATCCTTCTCTTTCGTTTTTCTATCTTTTGTTTTTATTTGGTTGTATTCCATACATCTTTCCTCTGTTGCTATCTTTTTTATCTCATGTGCTTCTGTGGTGGTTTTTTCAATGGTGGTTACCTTTGAGTAATGAAAAGGGTTCCTACCCTGTTCATTGTAGCGAACTATTTTGTGAGTACTTTTGCACTCCATCGTCCTTTGCTACTGTTAATCTCCGTCTTCTCCCCCTCTTTCTTTTTGTTGTTGTCACAGTTTAAATTTGGTTTTATTGTGTTCTTCTTGGAGCTTTTACTTGTGGCTCTGTTTTTTTTTTGTTCTTTGTATCTGATTGGAGAACCCCCTTTAGTATTTCCTGGAGTGGGGGTTTTCTCATGATAAATTCCCTCATCTTTTCTGTATCTGTGAATGTTTTTATTTCTCCTTCGTATTTGAAGGATAGCTTTGATGGGTATAGTATTCATGGCTGAAAGTTCCTCTCTTTCAGGACTTTACATATTGGGGTCCACTCTCTTCTAGCTTGTAGAGTTTCTGCTGAGAAATCTGATGATAATCTAATGGGCCTTCCTTTATATGTTGTATTCTTCTTTTCCCTGGCTGCCTTGAGAATTTTTTCTTTGCTGTTGGTTTTTGTCAATTTCATTATGATATGCCTTGGAGTAGGTTTGTTGGGGTTAAGAAAACTTGGAGTTCTGTTTGCTTCTTGAACTTGAGGCTTTAGTTCTTTCCACAGGCTTGGGAAGTTCTCATCTATTATTTGTTTGAGTATGTTCTCCATTCCATTTTCTCTCTCTTCTCCCTCTGATATACCTATTATTCTTATGTTATTCTTTTTGATGGAGTCAGATAATTCTTGTAGGGCTATCTCATTTTTTGTAATTTTTGAGTCTCTTTCTTCTTCTCTCTGTTGTGCCTCAAGTTGCTTGTCTTCTATTTCACTAATCCTCTCTTCTATCTGACCTGTTCTATTAGCTAAGCTTGTTACTTCGTTTTTCAGCTCGTGAATTGAGTTTTTCATCTCTGTTTGATTTGTTTTTATAGTTTCAATTTCCTTGGACATATATTCTTTGTGTTCATTGAGTTGTTTTCTGAGCTCCCTATATTGCCTTTCTGTGTTTTCTTGTATATCTCGGAGGATTTTTAGGATTTCTATCTTGAATTCTCTGTCATTTAGCTCCAAGGTTTCCAATATATTAAATTTTTTCTCCATAGATTTTTCCTCATCTAGCTGTGTTACCTCTCTTTCTTTTGTATCCATGATATTCGATTTTCTCTTCCTTAATGGCATCTGAGGGTGGTTTTGTTGATAGTATTAATGAGATTTAATAAAGAATAAAAAGTTAAAAAAAATAAAAAATAAATAAAAAATCAAAAAGAGTTGTTTTTTTTTAAAAAAAATTAATAATGAAATAAAGAAAAATAAAATAAAATAAAAATTTTTAAAAAAAGGAAATTATTCCCCCCCCTTCTTTTTTCCTCTCCTCTCCTCTCCCCTCTTTCTTGAGAAAATCTTGTGGTGGACTGTGAGTTATAACAAACAATGCCTGTGATGGAGGGCCTGAATTGGGGAAAGTAATAAAGGGGCAAAAAAGAAAAAAAGAAAAAAAAAAAAGGAAAAAAAAAAAAAGAAAAAAAAAAGAGCGTATGGACCCACAAAAAGCAAATAAGGAAAAAATTTGGGTCAAGAATAAAATGATTTGCTTTTAGGTGTTGGTTTTCTAAGAGTTATGATGAGAGGAATAAGAGGAAAACGGAAAAATGGGGGGACAAATTAAAAACTTACTATTGTATTTAGTGGAACAAGAACTAGATAATATGGAGAGCCAGGGATGGGAGCACTGCTAGTGAGTTAAAAAGGTGAAGTAAAAACCCCCCAAAATGCCACAAACATAGGTTTGAGTCCCAGATAAGATAATTTGTTTGTTATTGAGGTTTGAATGAGAGGAGATGTAAAGGAGAAAGGAAGAAACTAATATAGAGGGAGAAAAGAAAGAGAGAGAGAGAAAAAAAAGAGGGAACCACTAAAAGAAGAAAAAAGAAAGGAGAGAGAGAGAGAGTTAAGGGTTTTGGAGTGCAACCCTCATAGAGAGAAAGGAAGAGAAGAGAAAAGATAATGGGAGATGTAACACTTATGGGTAGTGTAGTTCAAGGAGAGGAGAGAGTAAGACCAGTAGAGAGTTAATCGGCCAAATTGGAGGAAGAAAAAAAAAAGTATCAAGAATGAAGATAAGAGAAACAAACGAACAAATATAATAAAATGTGATAGGTTATAAAGTCTGCAGATTATTCTTGATTTTGAGAGGTTATCTTCTTGCTTTTTCTTTTCTCTCCCTCTTCCTGGTTGATGACTGTGTACCCCGGGTTCTGCCCTTTTGGCACGCTCAGGTAGAGGCTTGCAGTTGATAAGTCTCTATGGCAATGTCATGTATTGTGCTTTAGTCTCGTGGGAGTCGAGGCTCATTAGCATTTATAGGCTCCGACAGTGAGAGAGTCCGTGTTCCTGGAGCCTTTCTCCTAGTCTTTCCTTCCTCAATTAGTAGCCTGATAATCCAGCTATGGGGTTGCTGCTGCCTCTGCCTGGATAGTAAGAGGCTCAAAGAGCTGGCAACTCCCCACTCTATTTCCACTCAGCACAGGGCTCTGGGTAAGGCTCAGTCAGTCAGAGCTGCTAGCATAATCAGGTGGGCTTTCCGCCCACTCAAAGACCACTGGCTCTGCCACTCTGTCCGGTAACACAAGCGGGCGCCCACTTCTGGGGGGCGCTTGGAGGAAACTCTCACTCACTGTCTGCGACCAGGATATCCAGCCAGCAGTCTCACGCTCTGAGTGAAACCCCCAACCGCAGGGAAAAGTTGCAGCGTTGGAATTGAGTCTTGCTCCGTCCCCGTGCGCGGCTTTTGCAAGGCGCTGGGGCAGCTCGAGATTCCGCTTTGGCCCACACAAAGGCCCCTGACTCTGCCCCTCTCTGCGATAACACGGGCGCGCACTGCGGAGGCACTCGGAGGAATCGCTCACTCCTTATCTGCGCGCGCACACCAGGATATGAGGCCGGCCGCGGTTCCCTCTGAGTGAAACCCTCACCAGCACGGAAAATCTCCACCTTTGGAAGTAGTTCTCACTCCCTCCCGTGCGTGGCTTTCCCAGGGCGCTGGGGCTGCCCAGAGACTCTGTCCTCGGCCCACAGAAAGGCCTCTGACCCTGCCTCTCCGTGGGGCAACACGGGCACCCACTCTCGGGGCCTAGGAAGAAATTCTCGCCCACTAACTGTGCACCGACCAGGAGACCGGGTAAAATGGCCGCTCCGCTTGTCTTTCTTTGTTTGGGTTTGGCGCGAGTGTTAGCTTGTATTGCCCGGGTTGCCACAGGATCAGATTTTCCTCGGCTTGGATCTGTGTGCCACAGCCTGGTTCGGCCGTTTGTGCCGCGGCGGCCTGGATCTATTCACCCCCTTTGCCCGCCTCAGTTTCTATATTCACAGTTACCAGAGAAAGCCGCCCTGTTTAGGTTAGTGAGGAAGGCGGAGCATTTCTTACTCCCTTTTTCCTTCGGGGTTTGGTTATATATTTAGCCAATTTTTCACTCAATCATACCTTTGGGTGTATTGCGAAGCATCTGGAAGCTCCAAGTATAGGTTTTTCTGTTTCTGGTTGAAGATCTTGTTGAGTTTTGGGGGAGATTTATCGGTATCGCTTCCTACCCCGCCATTACTCTGACGTCATCTCTCCTTCAATTTTAAGTGATAGCCTTGCTGGATAAAGAAGTCTTGGTTGTAGGTTCTTGTTCTGCATTACTTTGAATATTTCTTGCCATTCCCTTCTGGCTCAAGTGTTTCTGTTGAGAAGTCTGATGTCATCCTTATGGGGGCTCCTTTGCAGGTGATAGCTTTTTTTTCTCTAGCAGCTTTTAATATTTTCTCTTTATCACTTAGCTTTGGTATTTTAGTTATGATGTGTCTTGATGTAGGTTTCTTTGGGTTTCTCTTTAGTGGGGTTCTCTATGCTTCTTGAACTTGTGAGAGTTTCTCCTGCATTAATTTAGGGAAGTTCTCAGGTATGATATGATTGAACAAAGTCTCTATTTCTTGTTCTTTCTCTTCTTCTTCAGAAACCCCTATGATGCAGATGTTATTTCTCTTCATGTTGTCACAGAGCTCTCTAAAAGTTTCCTCAGACTTTTTTGAGTCTCTTTTCTTTTTTCTTCTCTGCTTTCATGCCTTCATTCAACTTCTCCTCCAACTCGCTGATTCAATCCTCAGGTCCATCCATCCTCTTTTTAATTCCTTCCATGTGGTCTTCATTTCTGCTATTATATTTTTCATCTCCGACTGATTCTTTTTTAATATTTCAATATCCTTTTTTATACTTGCTATTTCTTTATTTAGGTGTTCAAAATGACCACCCATTGTTGTTCTAAGATACCTAAGCATCCTTACAATCACTATTTTGAACTCTGTATCTGGAAGTTTGGTTACTTCCATATCACTCAGTTCATTTCCTGGAGGTTTCTCTTGTGGTTTCCTTTGGATTGCACTTCTCTGTCTTCTCATTATGTCTGTGTGTTTGAGTGTTTTGTGTGTAGATCTGGTTGATTCTAGGCTTGGTGTTGTCTGCTTCCAGTTTTCAATTGTGTTATTTGTAGGTCTTCTTGGGTTGGCATCAGCTGTTATTTGTAATCCACTTTTGGATTTGGGCTACTTTGAAGTCTTGATTTGTTTGTTTTCTTAACTGGTGATAGTCTTGTTTGCTGATCTCAGCATGGGGCTTATTTGAAACTGTATCCAGGAATGCAGTGGGTGTAATGTGAGACTCTGAAGGCCTCTTCTGCCAGTTTCTCTCTTTGGGGCAGGGTGTTTTCTCAGCTTCAGTAGGTGGAAGTGTATCTCAGATCTCCATGGAGACTTGACATACTGCCCCTCCTCCCCACTTCTTGTTTTCAGCTGTGTCTTGTTGCGCTGATTGGAGCTGGAGAGATGTCTGGAGATCTGTGACCCAGAAACACTTTAGTCTTTTGTTTTGTGGAAGGATCAGTCCCTCTCCCAGCTATGGCCTCCTCCAGCACTGGATGAGTCAGCTTCTCAGGTCAGTACCCTGCATTCCTCTGCCCCTCACTGTCTGTCTCTCTCTCTCCCCTTTCTTTTTGGAAGACAAGCCGGCCCTTTCAACACACCTTCCCTGGTTGCCAGACAAGTGGCTGTGAGCAGTATTTTTCTGGTCTTTTCCTTGGAGTGAGAGCCCTTCTGGGCTCTCAGCCTCACCCTCCCTCTGTTCCTGTAATCCAGGGAGATTCAGGCGCTCCCTACCAAGTTTCTTGTGGCTTCTTCTTTGCTCCTTGGTTTTGGAGAGCTGTTCTTGTAGTCCAGAGTTGATTTTTCATGCTGATTATTCCTAAATTAGTTTGTAATCCAGTTCAGTGGTGTGAGCTGGGAGTCTGTGCGTCTGCTTATTCCACTGCCATCTTTAGGTCCCCCCAAACAGTTTTTAAATAGAATGATGTATCTGTAAGAAACTCATTTCATTGAGTTCACGTAGAGACACCCAGTCCAGATAAATTATGAAGAGTTTTATTAGAGGAGGAAATTTTAAATATGCCGGCCGCATATGGCTGACATGGGGCATTTGCAGGCCCAAATCATGCAATCACGTTATTATATTTTTTTTTATTAAAGATTTGTCTGTGAGCCAGATGCAGCCATCAAAAAAGCCATATCTGGTTCACGAGCTATAGGTTCCCAACCCCTGCCTTAAGCTATAACGTCCCTGTCTGCTTACAGCCTGTCCCTCACACCCAATGCAAACTATAAGCAAGCAAACATATATATCATATTTACAAACTTATTTGACCAACAGTGAGTGACAGGTTTCTATGTGGGCAGCACCATCTTTAACAAAGTGAGCATAATATATTTTATCTGCCCAAGAAATGGCCAACCATTTTTTGGCTCCACTGTTTCTTTACCATCTGCCTGAATTCAATGAGAATCTGTATGGCCATGATGGCAGTGGCCACTGGCCTTACACTCAAGGTAAAGGCCACTGTGGGAATGTTACCAAACTCAAGGGGTTCACTGCTTGGGGTGCTCTATTTAAATGTGAGATGTGGTTGGCATTAGGTAGTTTTATTTACTTGCAGGAAGTAGAGACTGGGGATTTGTTGGTCAAATAAGTTTTTAAATATGATATATATGTTTGCTCGCTTATAGTTTGCATTGGGTGTAGGGGACAGGTTGTAAGCAGGCAGGGTGGTTATAGCCTAAGGCTTAGTTTTAAGACTAAGCTTTTCCCCACACCTTTGACTGATTGCATGATGTGGGGTGGTGCACTCTCATGAGGAATCACATTATGCCTCAGATAAGTGACCTTGTACCAGAGACTTCCTTGTTTGTATATTGGATTAAGGGTTTTGATTTCTATACTATAAAGTGGGGCAGACCGGGAGCTTGCTCTCTCAGTTTCTGATATTAGCATTAGAGAAGAGAGCAGAGAAAGGAGAGCAGATAAAGGCCACATGGAGGAGAGGAGAAGCAGCCAAAATGGCAGAATGCTAAAGGAGAAGCCAGTTTGTTCAGAGTTTGTGCAGAGAGAAGGAGATGGAGAACAGAGGTGAATAAGGCTAGTGAGCTAGAAACCTTTGATTCTAGGAAACTCGGATAAGTCAGTAGCTTTGTGAGCACTGAATGAGTGGGTTTTGGAGCCTAGTGTGTGTTTTTACTTGCCCGCTGGGTGCAAGCTAGAATTAAAGGTAATGGCCCACCAGTTCTTTTTTTTTTTTTTTTGTATTTTCCTGAAGTTGGAAATAGGGAGGCAGTCAGATGGACTCCTGCATGCACCTGACCAGGATCCACCTGGCATGCCCACCAGGGGGCGATGCTCTGCCCATCTGGGGCATTGCTCTGTTGCAACCAGAGCCATTCTAGCGCCTGAGGCAGAGGCCATAGAGCCATCCTCAATGCCCAGGCCAACTTTGCTCCAATGAAGCCTTGGTTTCAGGAGGGGAAGAGAGAGACAGAGAGGAAGGAGAGGGGGAGGGGTGGAGAAGCAGATGGGCACTTCTCCTGTGTGCCCTGGCTGGGAATCGAACCTGGGACTCCTGCACGCCAGGCTGATGCTCTACCACTGAGCCAACCAGCCAGGGCCTGGCCCACCAGTTCTTGGCTCTGTTGTTTCATTACTGTCTCTCCGAATCTAATGCAAACCTGCATGGGTCAGGCGGCTGTGATGGTGGCCGTGGCTACGAGCTTTACAGGATTCACATCCCAAACTCTGTTTCCCTGAAGGGAGACTTAGCCATTGCTTTTATACACTATTTGGTTAATCACATGTTGATTTCTTCTTAGTAGTGGGTTAAACTTAGCTAGTTGGGTTCCAGTCAAGTTCATCAAGTTATAGTTGTACTACGTTTTAACATTTAGCAGGAATAGCATTTAGTAAGACTGCTCAGACCTTGAGACCATTGTCCTAGCTAACAAGAAGGTGGTTACCAGAAGCATGAGAAGTGTCTTTTAGAATCTCATTTTTTAGGCAAGGGGCCCATGGGCATTCCATGTAGAAATGTTTAGATAGTTTCATCTTTTCCCTCCAATAATCTAATGCAATCTTACAAAACTCAGTTTTAAAAGGTTGTTTAAAAATCCCACTTGTAAAGCCAGTACCCATGGCCACTATCACAGCCGCTTGGCCGATGAAGGTTTGCATTTGATTCGGACAGATGGTAATGAAACAATGGAGCCAAGAACTGGTGGGCCATTACTTTTAATCCTAGCTCGCACCTGGCGGGCAAGAAACACGCAGTGGGAAAACACTTC
Organism: Saccopteryx bilineata; assembly: GCF_036850765.1. NCBI lineage: Eukaryota > Metazoa > Chordata > Mammalia > Chiroptera > Emballonuridae > Saccopteryx > Saccopteryx bilineata. Next base: position 34,587,670 of record NC_089494.1, read on the forward strand.
TCTTTTCATTCAGGGCTCCCAAAGCCACTCACTTATCTGAGTTTCCTACAATCAAAGGTTTTTAGCTCACCAGCTTTATTCACCTCTGTTCCCCATCTCCTTCTCTCTGCACAAACTGGCTTCTCCTTTAGCATTCTACCATCTTGGCTGCTTCTCCTCCCCTCCACGTGGCCTTTCCCTGCTCTCCTCTCTGCTTTCCTCTTAGAACGTAATCCCTCTTCCCTGGAACAACATGATCTCTTTTCCTTTTAAACCCTTTTGGTGCGAAAGCTCTCCCCCAATACACATTAATATAATCACACCCATCCCAAACAAGAAGGGCAACTAATATGATCACCTGGGTGACGGGCGTCCACGTGGGCAGTGCCATCTTTAACAAAGTGAGCATAATATGTTTTATCTGCCCAACAGGCACCCACAGTCCAACTTCAGTCTTCAAACTAAACGTTCTGAGTTTCTTGTGCTATTTTTGATGATGTAATTCTCAATCACTGTTCTGATAAGTCCAATATAGCAGTGGTCCCTAACCCCCGGGCTGCAGACCTGTACTGGTCCATGGGCCATTTCGGTACCGGTCCACAGAGAAAGAATAAATAACATGAAACCTTGTCAGAATAACAAATTTAAATATAGCCTGAATAATGAGGACATGCTAGTTCCTCCTTTAACTTAGCCCAATAAATATCGTAAGTTCGACAATTATATTTAAAAATACCATAGTTTTTACTCCGGTCGCATAATTTTATTTTGTGCATTTATCCGTCCCACCCTAAAGGCCGTCCGTGAAAATATTTTCTGACATTAAACCAGTCTGTGGCCCTACAAAGGTTGGGGACCACTGCTATATAGGACCCTGAACTGGTTATCTATCTGTTGAATGCATGACCACTCCAAGGGAAGCAGACATCTGTGACCTCTTTCTGCTTGACTTCCTTTATAGTGTGCTGTCACACACTGCATCTCAGCACATGCTTATCAAGCATCTTTTATGTGCATTTCATATGCTAGATGCCAGGGAAAAGGAGATGTGAAGACAGAAGCCTGTTCCCCACAAGAAGCCAGTGGTCTGGCATGGAGACTGAGTTGTAACCAGCCATCTGATTCAGAATGAGATGTTCAAGGCTAGAAGTCCATACAGACACCAGGAGGGAGAGAGAGCACTCAGCCTGTGGAAGTGCTCGCTAATTATGATGCCGAAAGAACTAACAGTGTTGAGATCGCAGGCTCACTCAGGAGATTCCCTCGGGAAGGGATCTCTGAGCAGGGATTTATTTCTAATCCACTGTGGAGTGTGAAATCACCCATGCTTGTAAGTTAGACTTGCTAAAGCTCTGAGAATCAAATATCCTGTCTTACTGGCTGAAATCTCCTGGGGTTTAGTGCTAGAGGTTTTCAGTGTTATTTCAGAGTCTTAGCAGTATGTCCTGCCTCCTTCTGGATTCAAGGTGATATTCCACAGCACAGCAGTTACCAAAAGAATATCCTCCCAGGAAGTTATTGTATAACTAAGTTAACAAATGCAGAAATGAATCAGGCTTGAGCTAGTGTCACCCCAAATCCAATACTTCCGTATTTTGAGGTCCCTGGAAATCTGCAAATACCATAGCTTCTGATCACACACCCATCCTGCTTTTATCCTTTCCCTCCTTCCCTGCATCAATGTCCCCTTTTCTTTTATGAGCAATAGTGACTCAACTGTCACTTTTTAAGTCAGTCCACCCATGTGGATGGTGCAGGTCCTCAGCCGACCCACTGCTGCCAGTGACATCCCAGCATGTAAGTAATAAAGGTTATGTCTGCTTCAGTGGGTCCTCCTTGTGGCTTTCTCCAGATTATTTGTGAGACAGGTGGACATACTTGGTCTCAAACTCCTGCGTTACAGGTAGATTACTAAAATCAAACATTCCTTATGTCTTTTAAATTATGTATTTTTTTGGAAAAAGGTGTGTGTGTGTGTGTGTGTGTGTGTGTGTGTGTGTGTGTGTGTAATGATTCATGGCCCCTGGATACTTGGATACTCACTATCTTGAAGCTTGGCTACATCAGGACATGTTTGGTCTGCTTTCGAGAGATAATTAAATAGGTAATATATGCACATATTACAGAATTCAAAAGGTTCCATAGACATTGAATGTAGTGGCTTTCCCTCTGCTGTCTTGCAGCTTTTTAGCTCTTCCTAGAAGCACAGCTGTCAGAAGTTACATTAAAGTTTGATCGTGCCACCAGGGATCTTCTCATCTAAGCAAGTCATTACCCAAAAGCAAGCACGCAGGGAAGAGTGCCCAGCTCTGGGCCACACTCCAATGGCTCTCATTAATTAGACATGAGGAATGGCAATCCCTTGGCCTTTAACATAGAGTGTCTTTCAAGAAACTTCTTAGATGTAAGTAGTAGTAAAGAACTAAGAACTGGGATATGGAGGCCCTCACATATCCCAGCGTGTGGCTCACTGACACTTACTTGCCAATCCGGCTGTCCCGCCCCTTCCCTGCCAGAAGGCTAGTTTTTTTTACCCTGAAGGCTCCTCCCCCCCCACCTCCCCCCACACCTAGTGCGGAGTGCTGTGTAGAATTCCCAAGGCACAGTTACCTCCCCGTGAGTGAGTAAGGGACTATGTCCAGACCCCCAGAAAGTTACACAGAAAACCATTAGGGGGAAGAGGTTTATTCACTGAAAAAGAAAATTCTTTATTATTTTCCCCATTGCCCAGAAAAATATATTTCTTTATTTGGGGGGGGGGGAGGGAGACTAGAGGAATTTATTTCTTTATCTATTTGAGAGAGACTAGAGGAAATGCTCTAAATGCTGGCAAAGACCTAGTTTAAGGAATACCTTGCTATTGCTTTTCAAACTATTAATAATAGACCATATTGCAAAATGTAACAAGATGATCACAGTGTGCTTCTCATTCTCCTCAGCCTGGCAACCCTTAGAGTCCTACAAAGGGTTGCCTGGCATTCCCTCTTCTTAGCTATTAGCATTAACACCTTAGGCCTGTTAGCAGGAAGGACAGTAAGTGAACCACACCCCATCCCAAGGGAAATAATAAAAGTGATCCTACATCAGGGGTCAAGGCTGAGAAGCAGTATCCCATGTGCTATGAAGACAAACCTGGGTCTGAAGCTGACCTGGGAAGGTCGGGGCTGGAGTGGGGGCTGGCAGGCCAGGGGGAAGCTGGGCCTGGCCCCGCTGTGGCAGGCGAGAGGCGGTGACAGCAAACTCAGCAGCAGCAGGATGGGAAAAGCTTTAAAGAAAGGAGAAGTTGCCTTTTCTGTATATGTGGCCCACATTTCTGCTCAGCATAAGGTCCACGTTTCACTGAGACATCAATCAGGAAATAATTTCTGACACCTCAGTGGGCAGAATATGGCCGACCAGCACGGATACTGCTGCTGAGTCACACGTGGAATGGAGAGGTAGAATGAGCTGCTGCTAGAGGCTCTTTGCAGTGAATGGTGGTGGGAGTAGCTTCTGTGGAAGCATGATGATAAACAGACGTGGTGTCTATCAGAAGTGAGAATAATCTATGTAGTGTGGAAAGCCAGTAGCCACGGCCATCATCACAGCCACCTGGCTCATGCAGGTTTGAGTTTGATCCAGACAGATGGTAATAAAACAATAAAGTCAAAAACTGGTGGGCCATTAGCTGTAATCCTAGCTTGCACCCGGCAGGCAAGAAATACACACAGTAGGAAAACACTTCCCTTTCCATTCAGGCTCCCAAAGCCACTGACCTATTTGAGTTTCCTAGAATCAAAGGTTCTACCTCACCAGCCTTATTCGCCTCTGTTCCCCATCTCCTTTTCTCTGCACAAACTCTGCACAAATTGGCTTCTCCTTCAGCACTCTGCCATCTTGGCTGCTTCTCCTGGCCTCCTCCACGTGGTCTTACTCTGCTCTTCTACAGCATGGCCTTCTCCTAGAATGTAATCACTCTTTCCCTGGAACAACATGATCTCTCTTCCTTTTAAAACCTTTTGGAGCAAAAGCCCTCCCCCAATATACATTAATATATTCACACCCATCCCAAGCAAGAAGGGCAACTAGTATCACTTGGGTGATGGGCTTCCACATGGACAGCACCATCTTTAACAAAGAGAGCATAGTATATTTTATTATGCCCAACATAGTGCAAGAGGGGTCAAATCAGACATGATGTCCATAGAGCTGTGTGGAGTGAGAAATACTGGAAACACAGACATATGGTTATGACTGAGCACATACTGCTAGAAGGTGGATTCCTGAGTAATATTGGAGGGGTGATGGCCAGGTCATCCATATTGGAGTTTGTCCAGTCAAGAAATCAACCCTGGCTGTGCTAATCCATTAAGATTTTAGGGTTGTTGGTTCCAGCTGGTAGGATGACTTATATGTGTGCCCTTTTTATCTGGAAGAAAGATCCATACTGTTGGGCAGATAAAATATATTATGCTCACTTTGTTAAAGATGGTGCTGCCCACGTGGAGGCCGTTGCCCAGGTGATATTAATGTGCGTTTGGGGCAGGCTGTGGGCAGGCAGAATCCTTGTAGCCTGGGGCTTGGTTTTGGGATTAAGCCTTTCCCACCCTTTTTGATGTGGGGTGGTACAATACCATTATGCCCCAGATAAGTGACTTTGTATTAGAGACCTCCCTATTTTGTATATTGGATTAAAGGTTTGGATTTTTACACTATAAAATAGGGGCAGAACGGGAGCTTGCGCTCTTGGTTCCTGAGATTAGCATGAGAGAGCAGAGGGAGCAGAGCAGAGAGCAGAGAAAGGCCACGTGGAGGAGGCCAGGAGAGGCAGCCAAGATGGCGGAGTGTTGAGTGAAAAGCCAGTTAGTGCAGAGTTTGTGCAGGGAGAAGGAAGGAGATGGGAACAGAGGTGACTAAGTCTGGTGAGCTAGAAACCTTTGATTCTAGAAAACTCGGATAAATCAGTAGCTTTGTGAGCACTGAATGTGAGTGGGTTTTGGAGCCCAGTGTGTGTTTTTACTTGCCCGCCGGGTGCAAGCTAGGATTAAAGATGATGGCCCACCAGTTTTTGGCTCCGTTGTTTCTTTACCGACTGTCCGAATCCAGTGCGAACCTGCATGAGCCAGGCAGCTGTGGTGGTGGCCGTGGATACTGGCCTTACACATACCTTTTGACTCTTAAAGGGGTCTGGGTTCCCAAAAGAATAACAGAGCCAGGCAGAGATGGAGGAGCCCAGAGAGAAATTAAAGAAGGTGCAAAAAAGCATAAGGAGAAACTCTGAGAGAGCAGTGTCAGGAGAGCTGGGGGAGTAGAATTCCAAGAATCAAATGGAGGCCCTGGCCAGTTAGCTTAGTCGGTTAGAGAACTGACCCAAAACATCAAGGTTGTTGGTTCACTATCCAGTCCGGGCACAAACAGGAAACAACCAATGAATGCACAACTAAGAGGAACAACAAATGCATGCTTCTCTTGCTTTCTCTCCCTTCTCTCTGACAGAAAGGAAAGCAGACCAAAACTTTTAGAAGAAAACGTGTTTTCCAGTCTGTGTTATCTCTGAAGCAGCTGGGAAATGCCACACAAGATACAGGGGTTTCACAAATAGTGTGGTAACAACATGCTTTGAAGCTTCTGGGAAGATTCATGGCCAAGAGACAGTGAAAATGTACTCCACAAGGACCCTGTCAGCTGGGCTGGTGTACTCTGGGGTAAAGTGTGGGGTTACTTGTATGGTAGAGCCTAAGGCTGGGTTTCAGTACCGCCTCTGCCACCACTAGCTCTGTGACCTTGTAACTATGCAGAAACCTTATCTTCTTTCATCTGGCCTTTTATTTTTATTTGTTCTGCTTTGACTCAAACTGGCCTCACCCAGCAGCCCGACTCACCCACCTCCCTCTCTCTTGCTTAATCAGTAAGCCCTCAGGACAATGAGGTTTTGGTCAGCATCCAGGAGTCTTAGAAACAAGGTCCTGAGTCTTTTGACTATAGAGACAGAGTGTTCAATCCAAGAAAAACAAGGTCTTAGCCTCAGTTTTGTTTTAGCTCTGCACTCAGGAAAGTGGAACAATCCCACAGAACAAATCCTTGTGAAGTTGGACAGAATAACTCCAGGGCTGAACTTAGGGTCAGATGCAAAGAACAATTACTCTCTACCCCAGCACCAACCAATCAGTAGAGACCATAACCCTCACTCCTTTAGTAACCATGATTAATGATACCCCTGTAGAGCTAGTAGCCATGAGCACCATCACAGCCGCCTGGCCCATGCGGGTTCGCATTTGATTCAAACAGACGGCAATGAAACAAAAGAGCCAAAAACTGGTGGGCCATTACCTTTAAGCCTAGCTCACACCTGGTGGGTGAGAAAATCACACAGTGGGAAAACACTTCTCTTTCCATTCAGGGCTCCCAAAGCCACTGACTCATCTGAATATTCTTAGAATCAAAGGTTTCACCAGCCTTATTCACCTCTGTTCCCCATCTCCTTCTCTCTGCACAAACTGGCTTCATCTTCAGCACTCTGCTGTGTTAGCTGCCTCTCCGCTGCAGTGTTGATGGCAGCATCTGAGCGAGAGAGAAAAAAAACCCCTCCCTCCCAGGCCTGCTTCATTTTATAGTGTAGAAATTAAAGCCTTTAAGCCAGTATACAAATAAGGAAGTCTCTGATACAAAGCCACTTATCTGAGGCATAAATGGGATTCCTCGTAATAGTGCACCACCCCACATCATGCAACAGACAAGGGTGTGGGAAAAAGCTTAGTTTTGAGAAGATCTTAGTATTAGAAGGATATTGAAAAGATCTTAGTATTAAAAGGGTAGGGCCCTGGCCGGTTGGCTCAGCGGTAGAGCGTCGGCCTAGCGTGCGGAGGACCCGGGTTCAATTCCCGGCCAGGGCACATAGGAGAAGCACCCATTTGCTTCTCCACCCCTCCGCCGCGCCTTCCTCTCTGTCTCTCTCTTCCCCTCCTGCAGCCAAGGCTCCATTGGAGCAAAGATGGCCCGGGCGCTGGGGATGGCTCTGTGGCCTCTGCCTCAGGCGCTAGAGTGGCTCTGGTCGCAATATGGCGACGCCCAGGATGGGCAGAGCATCGCCCCATGGTGGGCATGCCGGGTGGATCCCGGTTGGGCGCATGCGGGAGTCTGTCTGACTGTCTCTCCCTGTTTCCAGCTTCAGAAAAAAAAAAAAAAAAAAAAAGGGTAGGAAAGGCTTAGTCTTAAAACTAAGCCTCAGGCTATGAAGACCTTGCCAGTTCACAGCCTGTCTCCCACTCCCAATGCAAACTATAAGCCAGGGGTCAGGAACCTATGGCTCAGGATCCAGATGTGGCTTCTTTGATGGCTGCATCTGGCTCACAGACAAATTTTTAATAAAAAAATTAACATTAAAAATATAAAACATTCTCATGTATTACAATCCATTCATTTCCTACCGCTCATGTTCATGGTTGCTGGTGGCTGGAGCCAATCACAGCTGTCCTCTGGGACAATGTTGAGCAGATAAAATGTATTATGCTCACTTTGTTAAAGATGGAGGCCATCGCCCAGGTGATATTAATGTGTGTTGAGAATCCTTGTAGCCTGGGGCTTGGTTTTGGGATTAAGCCTTTCCCACCCTTTTTGATGTGGGGCGGTACAATCCAATCATGCCTCAGAAAGTGACTTTGTATTAGAGACTTCCCTATTTTGTATATTAGATTAAGGGTTTTGAATCTACACTATAAAATAGGGGTAGAATGGAAGCTTGGGCTCTTGGTTCCTGAGGTTAGCATGAGAGAGCAGAGGGAGCAGAGCCAGCAGCGGGAGGAGGCCACGTGGAGGAGGCCAGGAGAAGCAGCCAAGATGGCAGAGTGCTGAGTGAGATGCCAGTTTCTACAGAGTTTGTATCTGGGATAAGGAAGGAGATGGGGAACAGAGGTGAATAAGTCTGGTGAGCTAGAAACCTTTGATTCTAGGAAACTTGGATAAGTCAGTGGCTTTGTGAGCACTGAATGTGACTGGGTTTTGGAGCCCAGTGTGTATTTTTACTTGCCCGCTGGGTGCAAGCTAGAATTAAAGACTATGGCCCATCAGTTTGTGGCTCCGTTGTTTCTTTGCCGACTGTCCGAATCCAGTGCGAACCTGCATGGGCCAGGCTGCTGTGATAGTGGCCGTGGCTACTGGCTTTACAGACAACATCAAATTTTTATTGGATAATGCATAACATACACGGGTTGTTGTATGGCTCTCATGGAATTACATTTTAAAATATGTGGCTTTCATGGCTCTCTCAGCCAAAAAGTTTCCTGACTCTTGCTATAAGCGAACAAACATATACATCATATTTACAAACTTATTTGACTAACGCCCCCCCTACCCACCCACAACCCATTCCCTGGAAGCCATCAGGGAGCCAGCTTTGAGCCTTAGCTCACCTGTGACTCTGGGCAGGGTGCCATCTCCTTAATAGATCCTTACTTTTGTAAGGGGCTAAATTAAAATAATTTCTTGGGAGGACTGAGTCACAGAATTTCCTGCAAGGGGTTAAGGCACTGTAGATAACTAGAAGCTTAGTTCACAAACCTAAATCTTTATTTTGTTGCCTAAGAAATACAGGGAGTTCTCTTGCAGAAGTTCCCAGAGGCAACAATACTCTGTTTGTTCCTGGGAGACATCTGACCCCTGCTGCCTTGAAGATTTACCAAGGACACCAGATAAAACCCTGCGGATTAGGCCTGTGTTACATTAGAAGAATTTGCAGAGGAGACGTTCCTGCAAACCTCCACCTCCCCCACACTGCTACGTGACTAACTGCATAGACTTTTTCCTTTTTTCCCTTTTTTTTCCTTTTACCCTTCCAGGGGTCCCCAAACTTTTTACACAGGGGGCCAGTTCACTGTCCCTCAGACTGTTGGAGGGCCGCCACATACAGTGCTCCTCTCACTGACCATGAATGAAAGAGGTGTCCCTTTCGGAAGTGCAGCGAGCTGGATAAATGGCCTCAGGGGGCTGCATGCAGCCCGCGGGGTAGTGTGGGGATGCCTGCCTAAGACCTTTACTAACAGTCCCTGAACCCTATAAAAACTGGCAGCACAAAGAGAATAGGGAGGCAGTTCTCTTGGACAGGAGTCACATGCCTTAAATTGCTGCAATTTGAAATTAAAGACACACCTTACACCCACTCGTTCCTCATCTCTTTATTGGGATGACAGGGAATCCCTAGTCCAGCTTTGCTTCTCTGGTTTCACTTTCTTGGCTGCAAATTCCTGTCCATATCTCATTGCCTAATTACACAGGACATACAAAAAAAAAAAGGTGTTGTGAAACTCCCTGAAAACTATTCTGCAACGCTGGATAAACGCAGATGTATAAAGGCTGATAAAGTCCATTTCCACCTCCAGCTGTGCTGATTCTAGCACTGACTTCTCTAGGGGCAGCTGGAGACAAGTGCCTGAGTGGGCACTCCCTTCACTAATGGAAACCGGGGTCTGAGTACTGGGTGAGCGACTGCAAAGGGCCAACAGGTCTGAAATGTGAGACTCAGAGGAGGGTGGAGGGACCACAGGAAGAAAGGGGTGGCAGCGTGGGAAAGAGCCTGAGGCAGAAGGCTGGTGTGGGAGTGTGCCGGAGTGTGCAGGAGTGTGCGGACCCGGTGCCCCTTGTAGGCAGGGGGTGTGTGGGACGCTGTGCCCCCTGTAGGCAGAGAGTGTGTGGGGACCCAGTGCTTTCCACCTCGCAGGCAGGAAGTGTGAGGGACCCAGTGCCTACCGCAGTAGAGACCTGCCCAGCTGTGTGAGACCTGAGTGTGCAGGACCCTGTGACCCTGGAGGCAGGGGGTGTGCGGGACCCTGTGCCCCCTGGAGGCAGGAGGTGTGCGGGACCCTGTGCACCCTGGAGGCAGGGGGTGTGCGGGATCCTGTGCACCCTGGAGGCAGGGGGTGTGCGGGACCCTGTGCCCCCTGGAGGCAGGGGGTGTGCGGGACCCTGTGCCCCCTGGAGGCAGGGGGTGTGCGGGACCCTGTGACCCCTGGAGGCAGGGGGTGTTCGGGACCCTGTGTCCCCTGGAGGCAGGGGGTGTGCGGGACCCTGTGTCCCCTGGAGGCAGGGGGTGTACCGGACCCTGTGACCCCTGGAGGCAGGGGGTGTGCGGGACCCTGTGTCCCCTGGAGGCAGGGGGTGTACCGGACCCTGTGCCCCCTGGAGGCAGGGGGTGTGCGGGACCCTGTGACCCCTGGAGGCAGGGGGTGTACCGGACCCTGTGACCCCTGGAGGCAGGGGGTGTGCGGGACCCTGTGCCCCCTGGAGGCAGGGGGTGTGCCGGACCCTGTGACCCCTGGAGGCAGGGGGTGTGCGGGACCCTGTGCCCCCTGGAGGCAGGGAAGAGAGCTGATTCAGCCAAGGCTTTTGCACTGATCCTCTGATTTTACCTTTCATCTTCCCCTCTCACCTTCTCCTCATTTCCAACCCCAAAACCATGCGGATAGTACGAAAATGGTTGCTGATGTTTGCTAAGAAATGCAGTTGAGAATTTCTGACAGTTACCTAGTTTCGTTACTCTCCTTTGCCTAATTTACTGACTGTTGAAAAAGATTCTCAGTGAAAAAAGCCAGATTTCAGCGCCAGTGCTTTAAATGCCAGCTTCCTGCGGAGACGGCTGCCCAACTCAATAACCTAGGAACAGAGGTGCTGCCACCCACTGGGCTCTGATGGTGTGGGATGCCAGGGTGCTGGCTTGGAGAGAAGGCCTCAAAGATACAGCCTAGCCAGTGACCCTGATTACCCACTGTGACTAAGGTGATGAAAAGATCTGATACAACATCTGTTTTCTTGCTGCACTCCAAAACCTCAAAAACTGCCTCAAAGAAAATTCCATTTTTCTAACACTGGAATATAAAATCCAGGGCAGGAGGACAGATGGCCTCTGCTGCCCCCTGTTGGTGGACTCAAGCTAACTCTAAATATTTTATTTAAAACATTTAGGAATATATTTTTGTATTTCAGAATTTTTATCCAGTGAAGGGACTGTCCACCCAGACACTTGTCCTTAAATCCCACTAAAGAAGTCAGTTCTATGCCCAGCTCAGCTGAATATCAGCCTTAACCTGTGCTCATCCAGCATCACAAATTAGTTTCCAGGGAACATCACACATTTTTCTAATATATGTCTTATGAAATTTTTATCCTGGTTCTGCTGTCCATTCACTGTAAAATCATATTGAAATAATTAATTTTTTTTTGTGTGTGGCAGAGACAGAGTCAAAGAGAGGAACAGATAGAGAGAGACAGACAGGAAGGGAGAGAGATGAGAAATATCAATTATTTGTTGCAGTTTTTTAGTTGTTCATTGATTGATTTCTCATATATGCCTTGACCAGGAAGCTACAGCAGACTGAGTAACCCCTTGCTCGAGCCAGCGACCTTGGGCTCAAGCTGGTGAGACTTGCTCAAACCTGATGAGCCCACGCTCAAGCTGGCAACCTCGGGGTCTTGAACCTGGGTCCTCCGCATCCCAGTCCGACGCTCTATCCACTGCGCCACCGCCTGGTCTGGCGAAATAATTAATTTTTTTTGGCTGAGATCTCTTTACCTATACAATAGTGTATTAGTCTCTGTCAATGATGTGATTTGTGATTCTGAGGATGCTAGGTTTTTTATAGTTTGAAGAAGGATGAGATAATAATACACTGTCCTGAAGGTTTCAAATCAATCTGGTCAACGTTTAATCTGCTATTATTGTTTTCATCTAGGCATGTATAAAATATTTACTGTAAATTCTATTTTTATGATGTTGAATTTCATTCAAGATAAAAATAAAGCAACTAAAATCGAATAGCTGAAAGTAGACATCATACTCTTCATAACCTTATACCTTTCTGGAGGCAAGAATGAAAACAAAAACTAGAACTTGTTTTGGTTTAAAGTTGGCATTTATTGCTTCAGCAAGAAAACGATCACGGCTAATTCATGTACCGTGTCATCTGCTGGTTCTAATGAATTTTCTACTTTGTTGTTATCATCCAAAACACAATCATGAACATCTATGTTTTCATACAGCTAGTTGTTGGTCTCACAAAGATTTTGTGCTTTAGACAGGACCTTCTCCCATTATCTGAGATTGCAGAGGAGATGTAGAAATAGTCTCTGCTTTGCCTAAATTCAAGTCCTAGAGAAAAGGGTGTGAAGACCTGGAATTTTTCAGAATACTTCAGTAATCCATTTGCAGAGTAAGACCGGTTACATTCCCAGTTCTTGAACCCTTTGCAAGTGTGGTCGCTGACACTGTAGCCATCAAAGTTCACCACGCAGAGGACATAACACTTGGTCTTATTATCTGGGACCGAGTCCTCACAGTGAGGGCAGAGAACGCCCAGGGAGTCACTGAGACAGACGTCCATGTGGTCCTCCCTCTGGAATCCTGTCACTGCTATTCCGGTAGACCCTGTAGGGATCGGCGGCCTTGGAGCCCGAGTCCCAGCTGAACACACACATTCAGAAACTCAGCGTGAACATCTCCGCGTGGACGTGGAGCATCACGCATGCTGGGGAGCGGGAGGAGAGCGAGAAATAACGAGACAGTGGAGTGAGGGGAGGGGCTGAATTCAAACTCGGACCTTCCAATGGAGCGTTCAGAAGGAAAAAAGAAATCACAAGACGGAGAGAAGCGTTCGAGTGTGCGGCGGCGGCGGCGCGGGCGGGGTAAAGGGTGCGGGGCTGTGTCTGGGGCGGCGGGCGGGTCGGGCAGGCGGGGCGCACGCTGCACAGTCACGGAGCCCACGCCGCGCCCGCGGGGCGACGCACACTGGCCGCCCCGCCCCGCTCCGTGTCGGCGCCGCGGGCGCACAGGTCTCCGCGCCCAGGGCCCGCGCGGGCGCCTCGCTCCGCCCCGAGTTACTTTGGCGGCTGGTGGGAAACCGGAGGAGGGCTCCGTGGGGTGGAGGGCTTCGCGCCTGGAGCCTCCTCGGGGCGCTAACTGGGCGACCCCCGGACATCTCGGAGGAGTCGTGGTGTTGCGTGGAGTCGGTGCGTGGAGAGGGTGGGAACCGGAGCCGCAGACCCACCCTCGCCGGCATCCTGGAACTGGTTAAGCGGCCACTGGGCTGGGGAGTAGCGGTCTTGCTTCGTAAACTTCAGAACACAGTTTGGCTCTCGGGGTCTTCCAGCAGGTCCCCCCCCACACACACACACCGGGTCCCCCGCGGGGTCGGTCTGCGGGGGCGGCGGCGGGAGACAGCACCGCAGACGCTGGCCTCGGGGATTTCTCACGCGTGCTTTTCTCCACCGGGTGTGGATGCAATGGAGGGAATGAAAAGCGATGTCTCAGCCAGCCAGCCAGGCGGACCTGGGATGCCCAAACCTGCGGGACGACGCCAACCCAACAGCTCCGCGGGACGGCGGGAGGGGAAACTGTCACTTTCCTAAGGAATCTGTCAACTCCTGGATGGGCTGTCAGTGTCTGATCGCCTCCTGGGAACAAGAATGAGCCCCAGACACGGTGTCAGGAGCCCTGATTGAAGTCTCAGAAGTGCCCCTGTGACTCGGGGAGGTCTGAAAAAGAGAAAGTGTGCACGAGCCAGTGGCACCTCCCTGATGACTACATCAGACAACCTTTCCCTCTGGCAGCTGCCCCCCTTTCCCTCCCTGGACACAGCAGCAACATGAGGTGAAAGCCACCACTGAATCCTAAAACTCCTAGGAGGCAGGGAAACAAACAAGAGCAGCAGCCATATGCGCAGTCCCGGAGGGATTGCAAGGACTGGAGAGTAATGGAAAGGGGTAAGAGTCAGTTTTGGGAGAGAGTTTGCTTGAAGGGTGGAGAAGAGGTGTCACCATCTCTGCCCTTTCTGCAGATGTTTCCACGTTTATGAAGGGTGTGAACTACAACAATTATGATAACTCCCTTAAGATTGTCAGCAATGCCTCCTGCTCCAGCCAACTGCTTGGTCCCCCTGGCCAAGGTCAGCCATGACAACTTTGGCATAGTGGCGGGCCTCATGACCACAGTCCCTGCCATCACTACTGCCACCCAGAGGACCATAGATGGCCCCTCTGGGAAGCTGTGGCATGATGGTTGACGAGCTGCCAGAATATCATCTCTGCTTCCACTGGCGCTGCCAAGGCTGTGGGCAAGGTCATCCCTGAGTTGAATGGGAAGCTCCCTGGCTTTCTTTGTCCCCATCTCCAGTGTGTCAGTTGTGGATCTGACCTGCTGGCTGAAGAAAACTGCCAAATACAATGACATTAAAAAGGTAGTAGGCTGTGTGTAGCCGGTTTGCTCAGTGGATAGAGTGTGGGCCTGGTGTATGTATGTCTTGGTCCGGGCACATAAGGAAAGCAACCATCTGCTTCTCTCCCTCTCCCTCTTCCTCTTCTCTCCCTCTTCCCTTCCTGCAACCAGTGGCTCGATTGATTCAATTAGTTCGAACATTGGCCTGGATGCTGACGATAGCTCCGTTGGTCTGAGCATCAGCATCAGGTGCTAAAATAGCTTGGTTGATTCAAGCATGGTCTCCAGATAGAGGATGCCCGGTGGATCCCAGTGGGTGTACATGCAAAAGCCTGTCTCACTATCTATCTCCCCTTCTCTCAAAAACAAAAACAAACAAACAAACAAAAGATATTGATGGTGCCAGCTGGGTGGTTCAGTGGATAGAGCGTTGTGTCAGCACACTGAGGTCACAGTTAGATCTCATTCACGACACATGCAAGAAGCAATGAGTGAGTGTACAACTAAATGGAACAACTAAGCACAACAATGAGTTGATGCTTCTCTCTCTTGCTCTCTCTTCTTCTCCCCCCTCAGATCAATAGAAAAAAATTTTTTTTTTTATAAAAATGCAGGTAGTGAAGCAGACATCAGAAGGCCCCCTCAAGGGCATCTGAGGCTACACTGAAGACCAGGGTGACTCCTGCTGTGACACCCACTCTGCCACTGATGCCAGAGCTGGCATTGCCCGCAATGAGCACTTTGTCAAACTCATTTCCTAATACAGCAATGATTTTGTCTACAACGACGGGGTGGTGGATCGTTTGGTTCACATGGCCTCCAAGAAGTAAGAGCCTCCTGGACCATCAGCCCCAGTGAGCAGAAAAGAAGTCCTCAGCTGCTGGGGTGTCCTTGCCCCAAATTGATCCCCAAACACACTGATAATCTCCTGACCTCCACAGCTCCCATCCCAGACCCCCTGAAGAAGGGGAGAAGCTTAGGGAGCCCTTTGTTGTCATGCCCATCAATACAGTTCACTGTACTCAGCCCAAAAGACAAAGAGAGAGAGAGAGAGAGAGAGAGAGAGAGAGAGAGAGGTGTGTGCAACCATTTTAATCTAGGCAGCCTAGAATGTAAACATTACAGGACCCAGAACAGGTCAGTAGAAATGAAAAGCCATAGTACTAAAAGAGGATTTAGACTGGGCTGCAGACACAATCCCATAATTCTCTTAAACAGAGAAGTTGAGAGTTAACAAGGATAACTCTGCTGTGTTACTTACAGTTTATAGTTATTTATATGAATACTATGTTTTATAGTTAATATTTTATAGTTATATATTGTAATTATTTTAATATGGAATTACCCGTGAAGTTTGAGTAAATTCTGTTTGTCATTCGTATTTGTTACCAGGTCAGTTATCCTTTAAAAATCCATTATCATATTTGTTAGATAACAAGTTAAAAGAACTTCTTTGGAAGCTGTTAAATATAGACTTTTCTGGACCAGATAGATCCGCAACAGACAATTTCAAACAAGATTTGGGTCATGGATGGGGGCACCAGGAAGGCATTAATGACTCTCCCCCATTAAAACCTGGCACTGAAGTTGCTTATGCCACAAGTATCTGAAATTAGGCAATCTATATGATTCAGCCATGTGAACACAGGTGGATAGAGCAGGAAACAGAAATATTGGATGATACAATCTTCTCTTACTAAGGTACCCACACCCAGATGTCGGGAAGAGAACATGCCACAGCTTCCTGATCTGTTGTCCAGCTCTCCAATGATTTACGCCTGTGTCTTCTTCTTCAGAGTGTTTTGGGGTATCGTCCCCCAGGATGTCCTGCAGTTGGGCTGGCTGAGGCCAGCACTTAGGGCCAGTCCTGAGAGGGAGACACCTTCATTAATAGTCTGTAAGCCTGGAAAAGTATAAGATGTATGGGAAAGAAGGCTAGAGTGGGCATATAATGCCACCTTTCTCTTTCTTACATGATGCATATTTTTCTGGTTGTTAAAGTAACACATTTGCTGTAGATCATCTTTACATAAAAAGAGAGTAAAAATAGAGGGATAAAGAGAGTAAAAATAACTTAGAATCCTTGAGAAACTACTGAAACCATTAGGATCCTGTATTGCTTCTGGGACAGAGAGAGCACCCCTCCCTGGGTGCTGTGTGTCCACCTGCCTTCTCCCCTCACTCTCCAGCCTCAGCGCTGTTTTCCATCTCGGCCACCTGGCACACTCTGTGTCCACCATCTTGGCCTGTTTACTGCCACTGACCCTGTGATCTCAGCTGAGAGAAGCCTGCCCTAACCCCCGCTAAAGTCAGGTCATCCCGTTCGCTGCTCCTCTAACTTCATGTACCTCTCCTCAGCACTCGTCCCAGGTGCAATTTTACAGTTTATCTGCGTGATTATTTGTTTGAGATCCATTTTCCCTATCAGATTGTACGATTCATGAGGGCTGGGTCTTCCCATCAGAAAAGATAGTATTCCCAGTGTCTAATACAATGCTTGTGTGTTGTTCTTGTTCTTTGGTCTAGCTTGAGTAAACCTTCCCTATCTTTAAGCTTGAACTTGAATTCCACACCTCTTCCATCATGCTTTCATCAATTCTTTTCTTTCATTTACTCCTAAATTTGTATCCAGTTCCCTATGATTGGTACTGAATCATTCCTTAATTGAATCATAATCTTTCTCTTTTTTTTTTTTAAGTGAGAGGAGGGGAGATAACGAGACAGACTGCCACATGTGCCCTGACTGGGATCCACCTGGCAAGCCCTACATGGGACTCAACAGTCCAGTAATCTGGCTCCAAAAAATTGAGAAATTATAATTTATTCCTATCTTGAAATTTGCTACAACTTGTTTTTAAATGTTCACAATCCATGAGTCTGTTTTTCGAATTTGTTACGATGTTTTCTAAAAGTCTTTGTTGAGGAAGCCAGATAAATCGATGATTTTCTACAGATTTTATATTTTTGAAAGTTTCTGAAGTAATTAATTCATCAACTTTTTTTTTCATATGCACCCTTTTCCTTTCCAAGCATTTGAAGTGCTTTAATAGATCTTATCATGAGTTTTTCAGCCTTTATTATGTCTATATTTTTTGCTTGCAGCACATTTGAAAGAAGAAAAAAGTTGTTTAAAATATCAATCATCAATGCCAAATCAGTTATAAAATATATACTTTCAAGACAGGCAACCATACCTAAGTACTTTTTATTTGAATAAAAATAGTGATGTAGCGCTGGATAAGCATAGCTATTCTTGACCTTAAACTACAGGCAGCCCATTTGGGTCCCAAAACTCAAATAATCTTTATAATTTCAATTCCAATTTGGTTGGATATTTTGGTAAGTTGAATTTGGTTGTCATCAGATTGATGAAAAATAGTATTTATCTTATCAATAGATATTTTTAAATGATATACTTGCTTTGTTCCCTTTATTGAATCATCTAAAATAAGATGGAGGTGATGGTTTAAACAGTGCCATATTATTATGTTTCGAAATTCTATTGCTACCCTAGTGCTTACTCTACATCCTTTCCCAACCATAATGGTGACACCATTGGAATAAACTTTTTTCTAGGTAGTTCTTAGTAGGCCCAACATTATTTAAACTTTCCATAACTGAAGAACATATGATCTCTGCATCTTGTTTTCCAGTTCAACTAGCTCAACAAAAATTGTTGGTAATGTAACTGAATTCTCACCTTTTAAGAAAAGTATAATAACTGGTTTTCAAAATATTATTGAAGTGTTGTCAATAATCAAACATATTTTCAATAATTTTAGTACATATATTTAAAAAATTTCCTTTATAATGAAATCAGCTACTTTCACAGCAGCTTTGTGTGAATGTAATTCTATTCCCATATCCAACCCATTTTTAATTTGCACTTCTATTTCATCTTCCATGTCTAAAAACGGTTTACATAATTTTGCCAGGCAGTAAGCTGTATTAAGTAGTCTACAAGTAGTACTTAAATATTTTTTCATTCATTGTATTTATTAGTTTTGTTATTGAATCCTGCTCATATTTTTTTAAGTTCTCTTTTATGGGCTTTTGATGGAAACTGTTCTCTTATTTTTTCTTAGAGAAGCTTGTTGTGCCTCTTTGTTTTTCCATGATGCCTCAATCTGAACACATTTCCATTCTTTTGACACATGAACACTTCCCACTTTTTGAAAGTCATATTTTGAACAATATTCGCAACCTAACTTTTTGTTAGAAATTACCAGTCCGTTATATTTGTCTTTAAAATTGTTACATCATTGCACTGTCCAGCATTGGGGGAGACTATATTCAATTTTGGAGTTGTTATTAATTTTTATTTCAATAATTGACATGCTGTTGTCTTCAAGTTGGAGTATTTGTGCTTATGACTGTTTTGTCCCATCCATGGTCAATTCTGATATAATTGATTTTGATTTTGGTTTCTTATTAAAAAAATCCATCAAACTCTGTTGCTTTTCTTTCCTTTTAAGGGCTACTGCAAAAAACAAATCAAAATGTTTTATTATAATATATTATAATAATGATCTTTATTTAAAAGATGTTAATATCATTTATTGAAGATTACAAGATATTGTACAAAAACTTATTGAAAACTGTACACATCAATAACCAAGCAAGGATATTTAATAAAGAATGCAAAGTTTTATAACATATTTCTACAATGACCAGAGGAAATTACAGAATAAGGAGTAGGCAATAATTAGAATTGGAAGAAAAAGGAAAAATTGTAAAAGATAAGCCAATAGTTTGAATCATGAAAAAATATCATGATTCAAACAATATGTATAAACTATATCAGTATCAGTATTTGGAAATAAGGTATTTCTACAATAAAGGAGAAATATAAAGGGAACAAAAGAATATATAATTACAGAGCATGGGAAAAAAAGAAAATACAGAAAAAATATAAAGTATAAATAATGGAAGTTACATGGCAACACATACATAGAACCACAATAGGAACTAAATTTAAACAAGGCAACGAAAGAGTACAAATTATGGGTGATAACCCTTGAAATCTATATTTCTATTGGTTCATTGTGTCCTGGCTTCCAACTGGTTTCCCGATTCAGGGAACCCAGCACACTCATAATATCTCAGGGGAATTTTGGACATAACACAAAGCTGAAACAAATGACAGCTTGTCACCTGCTGGTTGCTTGGCACCTTTTGTCTTTACGTTATATGTTTGTCTACTGAAGTAACAAACACAAGGGAATTAAAATGCAGTATTTCATCAAAGGTGTAATGAATTTTATGAAATAAATAAGTAAATATTACAAGCACAGTTCTTTTTTTTTTTTTTTACAGAGAGAGAGAGTCAGAGAGAGGGATAGACAGGGACAGACAGACAGGAACGGAGAGATGAGAAGCATCAATCATTAGTTTTTCATTGCACATTGCAACACCTTAGTTGTTCATTGATTGCTTTCTCATATGTGCCTTGACCGCGGGCCTTCAGCAGACTGAGTAACCCCTTGCTCGAGCCAGTGACCTTGGGTCCAAGCTGGTGAGTTTTGCTCAAACCAGATGAGCCTGCGCTCAAGCTGGTGACCTCCAGGCCTCGAACTTGGGTCCTCGGCATCCCAGTCTGACGCTCTATCCACTGCACCACTGCCTGGTCAGGCTACAAGCACAGTTCTATCTAATTTTTTTCACCTATGGACGGAATGAACATTACTATAGGCACTTAGTATACACTGTTGCACAGATGAACATTTTAAAAAAGAATGTAAATTTGTGATTTTTACATTGGGTGGCTGCCCAGGCGCCCACTTTAGAGAGAACCCTGATTACAAGTGCCATTTTAACAACCAGTTTGCTGAACTCAAGAAAATATTAGGTATTGGTTCTGCTGAACTGGTGCAAACTGGCTGAATCCCACTACTGGATATAGGGAGCTCAGGGACAGGGTGATGATGAAAAGTCTTTCCTTTTTTTCAAACAGAGCTGTTGTGGCAATAATGAATTACTTGGAGATCAGGTGATATGCTATGCGGGGCCATGAGTAGGCAACAGTCCCGGACAGCAGATCCAAGGACAGAGACCTCAACCCCTGCCTTACTCAGATATTTATTAACCAGTACAATAAATCAAGGAAGCAGACAGCAAAGTTTTCAGGGGGTGAAGTAAAGGACAAGGGACATGCTGACTCCTAATCTCTGTTCTGAGAGCCTAAACATTTCTGTTACTGAATCCTATTTTGCTGTTTTCCTGTTTCTAGTACAAGGTCAGAGAGGCTCGTGGACTCTCATCTGCTCAGGGCTTTCACCCCGGGCCACCTCACTGTCTCTGATTGTTTGCCCTAACTTTGCAAGTCTGCACTGAGCTGCTTATTTTCATTTAGTTATTCAAGATTTGGTTGAAGTCAGGGTTGTGTTGCTACAGAGAAGTTGAAAAACATGGGCTAAGCGATGCCCGGGGTGAAGATGAGAGGAAGGGCTTTCCATCTGAACCTACTGTTTAAGCTAGTTGTCTAAACTTTCAATTTTTTCTCTTCCTCTTCTATCTTTTGGGGCTACAATAATTTAAATACTTTTTCTCCCATCTTTTTAGTTTTTCTAGGATGGGCTAATAATTAAATTAGCACAGACAGATTAACAGGAGAAAATCAAGTTATAATATGTGTGTATGGAGAAATCACATAGGTTGGAAAATTCTAAAGACAGAGGCACCATTTTGGACAAAGGAGACAAAGAGGAAAAAGAGTTTTAAGATTTCAGAAGCGAGAATGGGTGATTTACAGGTGGTTGAGGAAAGTGGAATATACAAGGCAGGAGAGTTCTTGCTGGGCAACTCAGAGAAAAGGGGTCACAGGGGGTATCTAGCCAACAGACCCCTGTTGGAAGCCCTTTATTTTCCATACTTAATTCAAATTAGGCTGAGGTGGCATCTTCAGATCTCCTTCCTGAAGCAGGTTTCTGTCTGTAACTCTTGGGCAGAAAAAGGGAGGGTCAAAGGCTCCCTCCGAGTCTGGTTTCTTAATAAACAGCTTAAAATCAATATCCTAAGAAAACAGCTTCAGCAGGGAAAACATTGATTCCCTCATCTCCTTTCTGTCAACACCAAGATTTCAGGTCAATCTAAGTACATTCTCCTCAATTTCTGAGTGGCACTCAGGTGTGCTACTCACCCCTGTCACCTAAGTTCAGGAAGTCATTATTGTCACTGCATCTCAAATTACAGTTCCTGACCAACTCATTCATTTGTTGTCGTTGCTGTTTTTCCCCAGAGAGGTTATGTGAACGAGTGGAGCGGGCTGGGTGTAACTGGAGAGCTCATGACACGCTTTACTTAGGGGACAAGGGACAGTCCCCACTCACCTCTAAGCAGGACTGTAGCCATGCAGGAATGATTATCTTCACATATTTTATGAGAAGCTAGAAATCTTGTTTGTTTTTTATAATTTGAGATTTTCTCATTTCAAAACATTGACAACTAATTAAAAACCATGTGGGGTTTTAACCAATGCTTGTTTAGGGGTTGAGTCACTCGATTTATAATTTCTCTCTCTCTTTTTTTAAAGCTGTCTTGGGAAATCCATCAGATTTATCAACTGAAGTATGTTTGCCATGATGAAGACCTAAATTTCAGAATATAAGGCCCTGGCTGGTGGCTCAGTTGATTGGAGTGTTGTCCCAACATGCCGAGCTTGTGGGTTCAATACCTGGTCAGGGCACACACAAGAGTCAGCCAATGAATGCATGAATAAATGAAACAACAGATTGATGTTTCAATGTTTCTCTCTCTCTCTCTCTCTCTGTCTCTCTCCCTTCCTCTCTTTCTAAAAATCAAATAAAAAAAAAGATTGCCAAAAAATTAGATTTAGATTTGAGAATATAAAATGGTGGGGGAAAATTTGCTATAAGAAAACAGGTGTAGGAAAAGACAGAGTCTTCCTGAATCTGAAAAATTTGGTTTCTCTTCAGGGCAGAGGCTGTGAAACACAAGCCTCTATTACATAATTAGTCTCCTGGAGTCTGAAAGGCTCTAAAACGGGTAATTAGTGCTGAAATAAAGAGCTTAGCCTTTCTGGGTAGAAGGTTTCTTACTCTGGTGCCTCTGAGACACCTCTAGTGGGGAGTACGTTGGCTGACATCAGGGATGAGAGAGTTGGAGGCAGAAAGGGGAGGTGCAGAGGACTGAGATCCTGGAAAGGCCCCAGGGTGAGCTGGCATGGCAGAGGAGCTGGAGGTGAACCTTGCTGCCCCAGCTCAGGACCCAGGGCAGCTTTGGTGGAACAATAGAATTTCGCCCTCCCTCATCTTAAACAGTGGATGTTTAGCACTAAAAGCCATGGAGGGACCTTGCTTGGCAGTTCCTTTCCATTTGCTTATTTGGGGATATTTCCTTTGACTTTGTATTGGGGTGTCCTGCAAGCACCTCCAGCCATTCTCTTGCAAGGGAGGAAAGAAAGATACAGCTAATCATGTTAGGTTCTTCCATTCTCTCCAGAAGAAAAACATGAACTTGTGTAGAACTGAAAAAATAAAAAAGTACAGGAAGATGCTTTAAAGAGAAGATATTAAAATTCAACAGCTATCTGGATCCATAGGGGGATCTTAATCAACACAAGAAGAAACCCCTCTTTGCCAGCCACCTCAGGACCTTTAAAAACGTCTACTGACAATATGGTTGGATAATATTTATTTTTTATTTTTTTATTGACTTTAATTTATTGTGTTTACATAGATTCTAGTGTCACCTCAAATGCACCCCCCCTGTATTCATCTCAACAATATTTTTATTATCTATCTGACTCCTACTTCTACCACACACACCTATATATTCTCCAATTTCTGTCTTATTCCCTATTTTAGTTGCAGCCACTTCACTTTAGACATATGACTCACAGAGAATATGGAACAGAAAATAGAGGAAGAGGAAGGACCTCTGAAGTCTAGGGCAGTGGACAAGTGAGTAAGGCCCAGAGCATAAGTGACCATTTTGGAAGGATGTATTGTGGTTGCTGGCTGTGAAGACTGGATTCAGGATAGAGGGTTAGAAAGGGGAATTCTATGGACATGACCAAATTCCAATCAGGTTTGTGGGAGGGGAAGGCTGAGGGGCCCTGAAGGACAGCAAGTGAGACCCCAGAGAAGCCACCTGCTTTGGGAGCTACAGAATGGTCCCACTGAGAAACAGATAGGGACTCAGGAGAGGACGGGGCCTGGCAGAGGACAGAGAGTTAACTAGTGACCTGTGTGGCCTGATGGTGCAGACTGGAGAGGAGGATGACAGGGAAACTGGCAAAGGGAGACCCCCTCTCCTTGTCATATAGGTTCCTCCTGAAAATTAACCATAACCCAGGGAAAGAAGGTACTCAAAATGGATGGCAATTACCTTTCAACCAATTCTGAATAACACAGACTCAACAGAAGAATTGAGTGGATAAGGGAGGGAAAAAAAGAAAGCTCTGTTTCTTCTCCCCCTGAATTTGAGAATTAAGATATGCTGCTGGAGCCTGACCAGTGGTGGCACAGTGAATAGAGCCCCTTTGCTCCACAGAGCTCTATCAGAATCATTCCTAATCAAATGCAGTTGGAAGTTTCCAACTATCTTTATAATTCTAATGCTTAGGTGATAGGGGAGCCCAAAAGTAAAATATCTGGTGTCAGTAATAGTAACTTTAATTGTAATGAATAGCAGATATGTAAAGGTTAGGAAATAGTTCATCTGCTTGCTATTCTCTCCCTTAATGGCTTCCTGGCCTTTACTTTAAAATGTAGCAAAAAGTTTTACCTTTGTAGGAATGTCAGGAAAAGCTTATATTAGGCAGGGACCTGACAATTAGGGAAGTTTAAATCACAAGAGTTGTTTATAAAAGCCTACCCACAGGATTTACTGTGAAAAGTTAAAGCCTATAAATTAATTAGATACTCAGTGCACCAATCTTAAATATTTGCTTGGTTTCCTAAGAGAACAGGGAGACTTTTCACAGATAATCCCCAGAGGCGGATGGTCTCAGAGGCTTCAGATCCTGGCTGATCCTGGGATACGCCTGACACCAACTGTCCTGCAGATTTACCAAGGACACTAGGTGGGACCATGCTGATTGGGTCTGTGCTACATCAAAAGAACTTGCAGAGGAGATGTTTCTGCATGTTGTTATGTGATTAACTGCACGGACTTTTCCCTATTTTTCCCTTTTGCTCTTGAACCCTTTAAAAGTCACCAGCACCAGGAGAGTGTTAAGGCAGTACTTTTGGACAGAAATCACCTACCTTCTCAAATTGTTGCAATTTGATGACATAGCTTATACCTACTCGAACCTCCTCTCTGTTTATTGGCATTAAGGGTGGCAGATAATCTCGAATTCAACTTTGTTTTCTGGTTGCTTACGTTCTAGGCATACCCATCTTCGTGCACCTGTGCAGATGAGTATTCACACATGTATGTGGGTGTTTCATATGTGTTATAATGTTGCTGACTAAATCCACAACAGGGTTATGGTAAGAGAAGCTGGAGATGGTGCTGTGAATAAGATAGGACCTCAGGTCAGTGTAGGAATATGCTCTGAAAATATGCAAAGTTAATATGACAATTAGAAACAGCAAAGCGACTTAGGGCAAAGGCGTGAGTGGACAAGAGTACGGGGCCCTTCTGACCTGTACTAGAAGCAGTGTGTGCCAGAAATGGCAAAACAGCAGGATAAGATTCAGCAACAAGAAATGTTTAGGCTCTCAGATCAGAGATTAGAAGTCAGCATGTCCCTTGTTTTTTATTTCACCCCCTGAAAACTTCTGCTTCCTTGAGTTATTTGTACTGGATAACAAATATCTGAATAAGGCTGGGGACAAGGCTTCAGTCCTTCAGTCTGCTGACTGGGGCTGTTGCCTCCCCTCAGCCCCGTGGAGCAGTTTATTTGGTCTCTGAGTAGTTCATTGTTGCCACGACAGGTCATATATTTTTTAACGCTATTGTTTATAAAAAAAAATAATCCCAGTAGCTCTCTGAGGCCTAGAACATGGGGACCAAATACCTTGGCTCAGTGTGCAAAGCCCTCCAAAATCTGGGTCTGTTTCTGGTCTTAGGGTCTTTTGTTCTTCAAATACAACTCCTGCTCCAGCCAAACTATTTTTCTCACCATTCTTCTGTCTTAATCTGGCATTTCTCCACTGGACACCTTCCACTGGCTTCCCATAACAGAAGACAAACCCATAAGCTTTCCATGGAGGCCCCTTGGGGTCGGCACCACCCCTTCTCTGGGCACATCGTCAGCCACCTTCTCCCTTGCTCACAATCTCTGCCCCATTGACCCTTTCCCTGTGTTTTGAATGTGCTGATTTTTTTTCCTGTCCCAAGGCCTTGGTGCATGTTATGTATTTTGCTTGACTTTTTTTCTCAGACTTTGGCAGTATTGGTGCCTTCTTGTTATTTGGGTCTGAGCTCTTTCTTGAAGGTGAAGTCACACCTCCGCCATGCTCTCTTCTTCCACCCTGTCTCACTGTCTTTGTAGCTTTCATTACCATCTGACATGGTAGTAGCTTATCCACCTTATGTGCCTTCTCAACTGGAATGTAAGCTCCATGAGGGCAGGGACATTTCTGTATCCCTGAGCCTAGAATGGTGCTTACCACATAGCAAATGCCTAACAGATATTTGTTGAATGACTGAAGAGGCTCTTCCAAGTCTGCAAGGACAACCCTGTTCTTGTCTTGCTGTGATTGCCCTCCCTCCCACACTCAAAAAGCTGCATAAAACCTCCATTCTGTCCATTTTCTCAATGCCCAAAACACCTGCAGATCCAAATGATCACTTCTTTATTTTTCACTAGCAGTACCCGGCCACGCATTGCTGTGGCTCAGTCTGGTTAAATGGAAAAGAAAGAAAAGAGAAAGCACATGTTTCTAATACGTTTAGTTTCACAATGCTTGTGGGTATACAATATTTTTTGTTGTTCCATTGTCTGTGCAGATATAGAGATTGTCCGGTTTGCTGAGTCTAGAACACGCAATATATAATTGTCCATGTGAGAAGCAATCTGTGTGTAGTCTAAAGCGCACAATTCTAAAGATTGGCCCTGAGCCTTGTTGATGGTGATTGCAAACACCAATCGAACTGGGAATTGCAATCTCTTAAATTGAAATGGCATATTCATTGGAATCATAGAAATGTGAGGAATGAGGACATCTTCACCTTTGAAAGGTCCTGTCAAGATTGTTGCTTCTACTACGTTGCTCATTAATTTTTTACAGTGCACAGACCCTAACACTTCATGTTTTACCCTGAAATCCATCAGCAATTTCAGCTTCTGTCTGAAAACACGTGCTGTGGTGTCATGCCTATCCACCGGCAATTGGCCAGGAAGTAAGAGCTGTTGTATATTGTCCCAAGCTGGACTGCATGTGAATGTAATGAATAGGTCTGGATGCCCATAGTGACAAACACACGCAATTGCATCTTGAGCATACTCATGCATATGACGTGGACTGCCCTTACATGAAGATGGCAAAATTGTTAGTCTTCCAACGTTAGTTGTATTACCGTCATTTACAACTGCATCTCACAAATGAACGTATTCTTCAGAGCAAAGCTTGGTCTGATTCAAATGGATGAATATCAAATGTTATGTTTCGATTTTTGCATATATATCTACAATGTATTGGTGAAACAATTGACAGCATTTCAAAATGTGATGATTGTCTTCACTCTCTCGGATCATTAATCGGTATGAATAATAGTTCATTACACTGTATTTCATATTTGTTTCTTCACCACTGACTGGATTTATCATCTTAACGTTGAAGTGATATCCATCGGCACCATGCCAAAAAATGATTGAATATTTCAGGGCATCGTAGCATTGATGAGTTTTTGCAACTTTTGTTAATTGATTGTTTCTCTGATGAAGAACAATATCTCTAGGTTGGAATTGATCTCCGACTATACCAATTGCTACTTCTCTATAGTTGGAGCATTGAATCTTCACACATGTTCTCCAGCAGCCATTTCGTCAGCATGAATAACAATCTTGTGTGTATCAGATGGCATCATGTCAATTGCTGTTTTTTTTTTAATTTTTTAATTTTTATTTTTTACAGAGACAGAGAGAGTCAGAGAGAGGGATAGACAGGGACAGACAGACAGGAATGGAGAGATGAGAAGCATCAATCATTAGTTTTTTGTTGCGCATCGCAACACCTTAATTGTTTATTGATTGCCTTCTCATACGTGCCTTGACTGCAGGCCTTCAGCAGACTGAGTAACCCCTTGCTCAAGCCAGTGACCTTGGGTCCAAGTTGGTGACCTTTTGCTCAAACCAGATGAGCCCTCGCTCAAGTTGGTGACCTTGGGGTCTCGAACCTGGGTCTTCCCCATCCCAATCCAATAATGCTCTATCCACTGCGCCACTGCCCAGTCAGGCTCAATTGCTGTTTTGAATAAGCGCACTAAATTGTTTTTTTTTGTGAAGAAGCTCTTGGAGTTGGGAAACGATAGACCTTTTTATGCCAGTAGAAATTCCACAGCATGCATTTAATTCATCATTACCATCACTGATGAAATACATTTGTAGGAATTTATGTTGACCATCTGGAAACGGAAGCAGGGAGCCGGCTTTATGATAATTTGTCCTTTCACTTTGAAAGTTGGCATGAATTGAGCTGTTACGATTTCTGCACCAAACAACATCATTTGGAAGCATGAGTTTTATTTCCTGATGTTAGATAGGAAATGCTTTGATTCGGTGGTATATCCAGCAAGCAAAGTTTTTAATGGCTCTGGCAGTTCTCCAAGTTGAGGCAGTTTAATTTTTCTGGCACAGCGCAACACATTCCTTTTGTTTCTCCATTAAATTTCTGATCCTTGCAATAAGGACACACTTCAGTCATAGTGTCAATGAGAACATGCCGGCTCAAACTATAATCATCAGCCAGGTTGTACCTGAATGCAAGGTGATTGTAATTGTGTGATTGCTGAGCATGGAGTCATGTTTGACGCTGATCTGCTGTTTCTCATTGACGTCTTTTAGTCACTCTCAGCCTGTCATGTTCATTCTGTTCAGAACAAAGCAGATCTGAAGCTGCAGAACGTGATTGCTGTGCTCGCAACCGTGCATCCTCAAGTCTGGCTGCACGTAACTGGATTGTAAATCAGAAACATTGAAATGGAATCGTAAAATATTTAGTATAGTGTGTGTTGCTTTTATTTCCAACAGATGGCGCTGTTTTTCAAAAAGAGCATGTTTTTACCTGTCACAGGTGTGACATCTATATATATACTGTGTGTCCATAAAATCATGGTGCACTTTTGACCGGTCACAGGAAAGCAACAAAAGTCGATAGAAATGTAAAATCTGCACCAAATAAAAGGAAAACCCTCCCCGTTTCTGTAGGATGATGTGGCAGCATGTGTGCATGTGCAGATGGTGATGTAACACTGTGTATACAGCGGAGCAGCCCACAGCCATGCCAGTCGAGATGTGGAAGTACAGAGGAAAGTTCAGTGTGTTCTGTGGCTCGCTAAATTCGAATCTGTGACCAAAGTGCAACGTGAATATCGGCACATTTATAACAAAGCACCACCACATAGGAATAACATTATTCGGTGGGATAAGCAGTTGAAGGAAACTGGCAGTTTGGTGGAGAAACCCCGCTCTGGTAGGCCATCAGTCAGTGATGAGTCTGTAGAGGCTATACGGGATAGCTACCTAAAGAGCCCTAAAAAATCTGTGTGTGAGCCCACATCAAACTGCACTGAATAGGTATGAAACTGGGAGAGTTTTCCTTTTATTTGGTGCAGATTTCACATTTCTATCGTCTTTTCTTGCTTTCCTGTGACCGGTCAAAAGTGCACCATGACTTTATGGACACACTGTATAATAGTGGGTATATACAAAAAAGCGTGTAATGCAATGCAATGTTGTGTCAAAATTTCAAAGCAATTGATGAAGAACTTTTGGAGATTTAAGATTTTGAACAAATGAACATTTACATATTTATTTATATAGATTTAATAAACCAGGAAACTAGTTGATAATCTTTTTAATATTTCTCATTTTTCCAATTTGGTAATATACTCTTGGAGGTTAGAATAGCTAGTTGTATCCCCCACAATTGTCAGCATGAATGACAATTGGTTCTTTGCAGTGGTTAATAAATGCTTGACTGATTATCAATTATCTAAAATATTTTAAATGAAGAAGTTATTGCTCCCTTATACACTCATTTATTCATTCATTCACTCACACACTAGATATTGAGCATCCACCTTGCACCAGGCAGTATGCGGAGTGGTAAGGAAACAGTGGAAACAAGATCTAGAAGTTTTCTTCCTCTAAGGGGTTAATAGTTAATAAGAAAGAAAATAAACTTTAGATGAAATATTTACCATTTTGAGAAGAATGGATTATGGAGAAGAAATATGTTTTTGGGAAGGAGGTCAGGGAAGGCCTGAGGAAAGGACAGCTATGCCTGAAAGGTGAGTAGGAGTTGATTTGCTGAGAATTGGGAATGAAGGAAGGACAGGCTAGGGAAGCAGAGAGTGGAGGTGAAGGCCCTTCTTATAGCTGCTTAAATTTAGGGTAAAATGGATACAGGGACTGTTTTAAAGGGCCCACTTTCTCTTTACCATCTCACTTTGCCCTTAACAGAGGGAAACCAGTGAGCACAAAAGCACACACTTCCCACTTACAGTAGCAGGAATGATGCCAACGAAGAACATGGATCGTGGTGTTTCACAGTATTTATAGGAAGAAGTCTTCCAGTGTCAACATAAAATACAAGCTCTTAATGTAGAAGAGTAGTTTTAGAGTTCTAAAATCAGATTATGGTATTAGAGTTAGAAAACATAAAACTATTTTGGATTAAGGGAACTAAATATGTCAATTTTTGAAAAACTGAACACTGACCTTAAACAGCTTTCAAGAATGTTTTTAAACTGGAATAGAACAGAGAGCCCAGAAATAAACCCATGCCTTTACGGTCATTAATCTTCGACAAAGGAGGCTAGAGCACACAATGAAGTAAAGGCAGGTTCAATAAATGGTTTTGGAAATAGTAAACAAGTGCATGCAAAAAAGAGAAACTTGACCACCAACTTACACAATACACAATAATTCTCAAAATGTATAAAAA
Organism: Saccopteryx bilineata; assembly: GCF_036850765.1. Lineage (NCBI taxonomy): Eukaryota > Metazoa > Chordata > Mammalia > Chiroptera > Emballonuridae > Saccopteryx > Saccopteryx bilineata. The sequence continues at coordinate 34,617,907 of NC_089494.1, forward strand.
ACTTAAATGTAAGTAATAAAACCATAAAATTCCTAGAGGAAAACATAGTCAGTAAAATCTCAGACGTCACTTGTAGAATATTTTTGTCAATACATTTCCTTGGACAAGAGAAACAAAGCAAAAAATAAACAAATGAGACCACCTCCAACTAAAAAGCTTTAGCATAGCAAATGAAATTATCAATAAAATGAAAAGACATCCCACTGAATGGGAGAACATAGTCACAATGATAATCTGATATGGGGCTAATATCCAAAATTCCTAAAGAACGTATACAACTCAACACTAGGAAGACAAACAATCTAATTAAAAAATGGGCAAAGAACTTGAATAGATACTTCTCCAAAGAAGGCCTACAGATGACCAATAGACACATGAAAAAATGCTCAGAGTTACTAATCATCAGAGAGGTGCAAATTAAGACTTCAATGAAATCCACCTCATACCTGTTAGAAAGCCTATCATCAATAAATCAACAAATAACAAGTGCTGGTGACAATGTGGAGAAAAGAGAACACTCATGCACTATTGGTGGGAATGCAGACTCATGCACCACTGTGAAAAACAATATGGAGTTTCCTCAATAAATGAAAAATGAAATTGCCTTTAAGCTAGTGATCTTACTTCTGGAAATATACTCAAAGAATCCCAAAACACGAATTCAAAAAATATATGCACCTCTATGTTTATTGCTGCATTATTTACAATATCCAAAATCTGAAACCAGCTTAAGTGCCCATCGATAAATGAGAGGAGAAAAAAGCTATGGTGCATTCACACAATGGAGTACTCTGTGGCTGTAAAAAAGTAGACAATCTAACCTTCTGTGACAACATGGATGGACCTGGAAATTATTATGCTAAGTGAAATAAGAAAGTGAGCGAAAGACAAATACCATATGATCTCACTTATATGTGGAACCTAATGAACAAAGTAAACTGATGGACAAATAGAAACAGACATAGGCACATGGAACAGATGCAGCTGTCAGAGAGAAGGGGAGTGAGGGATCTAAATAACTGGATTACCTAAAACACCTACATGCATAGCACATGGGCCTAGACAACAGTGTGCCGATGGCCGGAAGGAAAGGGGGATAAGGGGTAGGTGGAGGTGGGCAAAAAGGGAGAAATGTGAGGATGGAAAGAGACTTTGCTTGGGCTGAAGGGTATACGATGTGGTGTGCAGATGGTGTTTATTGAGTTGTAACCTGGAAACCTGTGAGGTTTTCTGAACCAATGTCATCCTAATAAATTCAATCAATAAAAATAATGTTTTCAAAGTTCTTTCAACCAGGTAAACTTTAATTTGAATGAAATCTTATAAGGTGTGGAAAATGAAATAAAAATTTTACTGCTTAGTTGAGTGGGCTGAGGGTAAGGCCTGAAGTCCTGGTGTTTTTTCTCCTTCAGAAACCCCAGGGTCTAAAAATCACTCATGGCAGAACAAGCAAAGGGTTGACCACAGTAAGAAGGTAGGATCCTGTCTCTGCCTAGTGTTTCTCTCAGATCTTATCAGACATTGGAAGCACATAACCACAGCTTTCTTTTTCTCTTTAGTGAAAAGAGAAGACTGAATTTCTTCACTTTTAAATGGACTGTACTGGGGGATGGGAGAAACTCCCATCTATTGACTCAGGAGTTTGTTTATTTGTATAAGAAAGGTCCGATGAGTTAGTTACATCAAAGAACCTTGTTACTCTATGACAGAATATTTGAAAATGACACTACCCTCCCCCACAACTCAGACAAACCTATTTGTGGAGAACACTGTGAGAAATTCTGCTTGCTGATGTAAATGGAAAAGTACTGGCCACTACTTCCATGTTCCTGGTTGTGAGCTCTTCAAAAGCTGCACATGAAACAGGTGAGATCCTGAGAGTGGGACAGGTTTAAGGCTCTTGGTTTGGTCATTAAATGTCCACTTCAGACCCTCCACTCTCAACCTTTTTGACTATGAGCCCTCTTCTCTCCCCTCTCAGCTCTAATCATTCTGCCTCTGCTGAGCCAGGTGGCAGCTGGGCTTATGAGCAGCTGGGTACCAGTGAGGCCTTGGGTACTTTCTAGTGTTTGGAAGTTTGCACCCTGAGAACTGTGAATCTGGAGGAAAGCTTGGCCCTTTGGGGTGTTAATGGGGCATGGAACAAGTTTGACATTTGTGTGAAGAGGAGGGCAGGAGTGCCAAATGAGTTGCCGAACTCCCTCCTGCCCTGGGTCTGGGTGAGTATGAAGAGTGGGCCTGGAGGACGGAACATCTGGCCAAAGATGAGTGTGATCAAGCTTTAAGAATTTAAACTTGCTTGGGACCTGCAACCCTTTTCTTCTATCTTATTTCTCCTTTTGTAATGCGAATGTGTATCTTATGCTTGTCCCACCCTGTATTTTGGAAGCCTATAACATTTTTTCTTTCTTAGGTTTCCCATTGGAGAGCTATTTGCCTACATATAGGTACCTGAATTTGGGGGGGCTGGGAGCAGAATGCTGTGCTCTGATTGCTTGTGCCCTTCCCATATTCATATGTTAACTCTTAACTCTCAAGTTGATGATATTAGGATGTGGGGCCTTTGTAAGGCAATTAGATAATCAGAACAAAGCCCACATATATGGGATTAGTACCCTTATACAAAAGAGACCCTAGAGCAGGCATGACCAACATATGGCCCAAGGGCCGGATCCTGCCCGTGTAATGAGTTTATGTGGCCCACGATTAAATTTTTAATATTCTCTGCTACTTTAAAATCTCTGCTACTCAGAAGTGGAAGCGTCTTTGATTATTGGAAATCGAAATATTTAAGAAGATAGTGATACGCAGAAAAGAATTCTGCATGTGACTAATCTAGGGTTAACTTCCAATAGTTGGTCGAATGAATTTTTGATACTTCTTTATTTTTTAAAAAAATTTTGTTTTAAAGATTTACAACTTTTGTACTCGTCTGTACTCGATATGAACTGTTTGACGTTTAGTGGCGATATGAAACCCATTCTTTTAGGTGGAGTTTGCCAGTACACACCCAAGGTCAAACAATTCATTATTTTTGTGGTCAAGTGTGCTGAATCAAGTGGCATTGTAGCACAGACAATAACTGCAGTTGACAACTGAAAATGTGTCCAGGCTATTCGTAAAATGAAATAATTGTTTTATTTGCAATATAACCCCTTCAAGCTCATTCTATTAATTAAATATTGTTTCTGTAAGGTTGGTGGATAATGGGGAAAGGTCAGGTCTGCGAACTCAGGCCTGGGACCACCCACAACCAAGCACACCAAAAGACACTTCCCAGGAACCCTTTGGAAAAGAGCGACTATCCGGCAGCCAGTGAGATTTCACCACATCATATTAACTCGACCACCCTAGGGACCTTTAAATATTTCTCACATGGGTCACACCTTGTGACTTCCCTGGCCTCCATCTTTTCTTGGAGCCAGGGAACCTCATCGGGCAGGAAGCGCTCTATACTCAATAAAGCCTTTTATTATTCCATACTTTGTGGCTCCGGCCCCCTTCCTTCTTTCTCGGTGGGAAAAAATACCTTACATTTTGGTGCCGAAAACCCAGGAGGAGTTTGAAGTCTGCAAGGACCACTCCTCTTCCCTTCCCCTCTGAGAAAAAGCCAGGATCTCCGACCTTCCACCCACTTTGGCGCACAGTGTGGTAATTCCCCTGCCTTCAGCCTCCCTTGAGTTCTTTCTGTCGAGACTCCCTGTCTGGAAACTGTAGCTATGTCAGGGAAGTCTTTTTGTTCTGAGTGCATGTGTCTGTGGAGACATCCAAGCACATCCACTTTACCTTATCCGTTCGTGGCCAGAGCTTGAGTTTTGGGATGCCAGTTCTCAAATCTGACCACTCTGAGGTCTGAGGGCGGCTGTGTGGGCACAGGAATCTCCCTCTCTAAAGAAGAAGAAACTGTTCTTCTTCTCCGCTGTGGCCAGGCCACAGAACCCACTGGATTAGCCTCCTGAAGGGACTTTTGGTTTTAACACCCTCACCAATTAAACTATCGCCAAAAAAGCTGGGAGCTGGTTGGAGATCCCTTACATACAGGGCTTCTAGTTATTTGCACACCCCTGCTTAATTTCTGTGCCACCTGTTTTATCACACAGGCCATTTTTCTGGCCAGAGAAACCTCACCTAAAACCTCTACTGCTGATCTTTCCTTCTCCGCAGACTCCCAACTCTCTCCCCTTCCTGCCTGACCTCCGAGGGCGCCCCTCTCTCGGGACTTCTCTCTGGTCCCTCTGCAGACCTCTTATCTTGGGTCTCTTTGCTCTGAGAGCCCCCTCCACCCCATTTGCAAAATCTTGTTTCTTATTTACCACTACCAGTCTCTCTCCTCCCCTGCTGGCCAGGGGCCCCTCCCTTCTCCATTGTGTTCTTAAACCCCTCCTCCATCAGGCCTTTCTCCACTTATTATTGACTTTTATACTGGTTTGCCGGACCCCAAGACCCAACCCCAATTTTCTTACAGAAAGTTCTGGCTCTGTCCTGCCTTTAGCTCTGGTGTTTCCTGCTGGATCTGGGTGCCAGGCTCCCTAGAAGCCTCCTCCTCTTATTCTCAACCCCCCAAACTCCTATCCAGGACCTGTGAACATGGCATTTAAAGTTTTTAATGGTCCCAACTAGTAGAAACAGGCCAAGGCTGTTCACCAGGCCCACATGCAGCAGAAGGTAACACTCCAAACCCAAACTCTTGTGGCAGCCTTGAGGCCAGCACAGAAACAGAGGCAAGGCACAGGAAGTGCCCGACCCAAGTCTAAGCTGCAAAGAGAAATCTCACCAACAGCTTGCTTTAAGTGTGGCAAGCAGGACCACTGGGCCCGGCAGGGCCCCTGCCCGTGGCTGCCCACTGAACTCTGCCCTGACTGCAAACAGCCCGGTCATTGGTGGTGCGATTGACCCTTTGGGCAATAGGTTTTACCTCAGCACCTCTACATGGAGAGGCGCCCAAATGGGAGGCCAATCCAGCCAGGTGGGTGCATCGCTCAAACTCCTAGGATGCTGCAACTAGTGGGTAAGTCCATCTCATTTCTTGTGGACACAGGGGCTACCTTCTCTGTTTTGCCATCAGGCTCTGGACCTCTAGTTCCCTCATGGGTCTCAGTTATGGGAATGGATGGGACACCCTTTCCTTTCCCCTTTTTATGCCACTCCTGACATGCAGTTTTGCCTCAAGCTTGCCTCCATACAGGACTACTGGCAGTTGGAACCACTGGACTCCATCCATCTCCAGCTCACCAAAAGGCTAAATCCTGCAAATCCTCCTATTACTCCTCTTTTTAAAAAATCTTTACAGGACCACATCTGAGAAGTTTCTCCAGTTACAGCCAAATAGATGTTCCTGCTGACACCCCTCAAAACCACCACCAGCCAATCTCCCCCTCCCCACAATGCCCCTAATCAGCAAGAAGTAGCCAGACGAATAAATGGTGCCCATATTCTATTTACCACAAAAGGTCAGAATGTAAGGTCGGTGGATAATGGGGAAAGGTCAGACCCGCAAACTCAGGCCTGAGACTGCCCACAACCAAGCGCGCCAAAAGAAACTTCCCAGGAACCCTTTGGAAAAGAGCGACTGTCCGGCAGCCAGTGAAATTTCACCACATCATATTAACTCGACCACCCTAGGGACCCTTTAAATACCTCTCACGTAGGTCATACCTTGTGACTTCTCCGGCCTCCATTTTTTTTCTCAGAGCCAGGGAACCTCATTGGGTGGGAAGCGCTCTGTACTCAATAAAGCCTTTTATTATTCCACATTTCATGGCTCCAGCCCCCTTTCTTCTTTCTTGGCGGGGAAAAATACCTTACAGTTTCGATTGATTGTGATACAGTTTGGATATTCCTACAGTATGTAATTATATTTTTATTAAAATACATTTTTATTAAAATAATATTGTATATTAAAATTTTTTTACTCTAAACAAATTACATAATAAAATTTTGTTTACTTAAACAAATTGTTTTTGTATTTAACGGTTTTTAATTTTAATATTTCATCCGGCCCGTGAAAAAAGTTTTTTTTCTAATCTGCCCCAGGGGCAAACACTGTTGGCCATGCCTGCCTTAGAGAGCTCCCTTGCCCCTTGCTCCAAATCAGGGCACATCCAGAGCATTGCAGTCTGTGAACCAGGAAGCAGGTTCTCAGCAGACACCAAATCTGCTGGCGACTTGATCTTAGACTTCCTGTTCTTCAGAACAGTTGAGAAGTAAATGTTTGTGTATTCTATAAGTCACCTAGTCTATGGTATATTGTTATAGTTCCAAATGGACTAAGATGAGTCCCCAATGATGCTGCAGATCTTCAATATAATGCAAATAAAAAGAAGAATTTTGATTCTTTATTATAACTTTTTGTGAAAATTTACATCCTAAAACATGATCATGAAGTGATCAAAACTACAGAGAATAATTAAAAGATGCTGAAATTACTCATGACATCTGAGAGCCAACTTATATATTGCTCTGGTTTGAAAATTTTAAGGCCAATCATTAACTCTCATTTCCTAAGGAAAACATAAGATTACGACACACGGATGGACCAAGGTGTAAATGTCGAAGGATCATCTCTGGGAATCTGAAAAAAATCAAAAGAAGGAGAATAACTTTCAAAAAATGTTGCTATATTGAACAAACAAAATACAAACAGACTCACAGGTGCAGAGAACAAACCGATGGCTTAGATCAGTGGTAGTCAGCCTGGTCCCTACCACCCACTAGCGGGCGTTCCAGCTTTCATGGTGGGTGGTAGCAGAGCAACCAAAGTATAAATAAAAAGGTAGATTTAACTATAGTAAGTTGTATTATAAAGATTTATTCTGCCAAACAGCGAAAATTCAACATAAAGTACTTGATAAGTAATTATTATTATATGCTTTAACTTGCTGTAACTAACTTTGCTTTATAAATTTATAAAGTAAAGTGACTTCCCTACTTTATAAATCACCATTACTGTGGAACTGGTGGGTGTTAGAAAATTTTACTACTAACAGAGATACAAAAGTGGGCGGTAGGTATAAAAAGGTTGACTACCCTTGGCTTAGATTGAGGAGGTGTGGGGGATGGGTGAAAAAGGGGAGGGGATTCAGGTGTTCAAATTGGCAGTTACAAAATAGTCATGGGGATGTAAAGTAGAGCATAGGGACCATAGTCAGTAGTGCTGTAATAACTATGTATGGTGCCAGGTGGATGACCACTTTGTAAGTCATAAACGTCTAGCCACTGTGCTGTACACCTGAAACTGATATAATATTGAATGTTAACTGTAACTAAAAAACAAAACAAAACAAAAAACTTATTAAATAGGTCAAAGAAGAAAATCTGTTTAATCATTGCAGTAAAATAAAAGCTTCTACAATTCAGAGCCATTAAAATTGAGAGCCTCTTGTTCCCATCCCTTTATCGGGCCTGGAACCTGGTCATGACCCCTGAGGTGCAGCCAGCCTCCTGTAACCATGAGCCGGGAGCCACACTCCAGGGGGAGTGGAGCAGGAACATGGAAGCAGCCTGGGTCCCTCATGGCGTCATTGGGCCGCCCTCGGCTCTTCTTGTTCCGGAAAAATATTTTGTTGAAAAAAATGTTGTTATATGAAAATATTGTAATTCAGAAAAAAATATTAATTTCTAAAAAAGAATAAATGAATGTGCATTTTATTTTTATCAAAATCATACAATTTTCTCATTTCTTTTAAACCTTGAGTCTTAAGTCACATTCTCATAAACTAATGTTTGGGATAAAATGCATCTTATTCAGAAGCCGTGCAACTTCAAAGGCACAGAGTGCAACCTAAATTTATACCAGACTCATCGAGGGCTGCAGTGAGCAGTGAACAGAGGAAGAGTCTCCGGTGGAACTTCTAGACGCATCTTTAGCAGCCGGACAGTGGAATTATGTTCTTTCACTGTGTGCATAGTGATATTTTCATTTAAATTATTCTTATTAGTGTGTGTAACAGACACTTTCTGAATAATTGACCAAATCAGATATCTATTTAATCTAATTTGGTTTTTGAGGTAATTAAATACATCAACCACGTTTTGACCAAATGTTTAAAGAAATGACCTACCAGGCCCATCTGCGATTAGCACTGACCCAAGTGAGTGTGCTTCTCTGTGGGGCTGGAAAGAACCCAACCGTCATTTAAAGAGGTTCCCTCACTTTGCAGTTGCTTCAAGACATACAGGAGTAGCAAGTGGAGGAAATACGAGATTTTTCACTGGACAAGATGAACCTGCTCTCTAATGTTGTCACAGTTATCCAATTCAGACCAAGAAGTGAAAACCCATGTGAGGGGATTCCAACAGGAGCCTCTCCTCACCACACTTACCATGTCAGTAAACTGATCCCCACAAGCCATCCTAATGGACTCAGCAGTTGCTGGGCTATTTAGGGTGAAGGACTTGGCCAGCCCCCTCTCTCTTCGGGCAGCAGTCACTGCATCACGGATGGCGAAAAACACGGAGGATCCCATGAACATTCCAGCCTCACCCAGTCCCTGAGAAGGAGGGCAAAGGCCATCAGAAAGGCATGGTTCATTTCAGAAATGCATGGTTCATTTAGAACAACTAATCTGTGTTCACATGTACTTTCTCTCCCTCCCTCTCTCTCTCTCTCCCCCCCCCCCTCTCTCTCTCTTTCAGGCACACACTTCTGGCTTTAGAACCCTCAGAATGGAGTGCATTAAATGGCCAGAATCTGCCCCCACGTTGATCTGCGTGCGGGAGTCCTCTTCTCCTCTTCAGAGTAGTTAATGAAAATGCCCGAGGACATCAGGACGGCAGAGTAGCTAGAAATGTCTGTACCTCTGACCAGGTCAAAAATATCAAAGGTCTTGGTGCCATCTAGGGTACTCCGAAAGCCTCTAGAACAGCAATTTTTAATCAGTGTGCTGCAAGAATTTTTAAAACATGCAATAGCTATGACCGGGCCAGTGGTGCAGTGGATAAAATGTCGTCCTGCAGTTCCAGGGTTGCCGGCTCCATTCCTAGGGCACCAGCTCTACCCTGAAGGTGCCAGTTGGAGCCCCAGTCAGGGCACCTGTGAGAAGCAATGAATAGCACAACTAAGTGGAACAAAGAGTTGATGCTTTTCTTTCCCTATTTCTCTCTCCCTCTTTTTCCCTTCCTCTATCTCAAAAAAAAAAAAAAAAAAAAAAAAAGCAATACCTGACTAATTTCACTCACCTCTTGCTGCAGTGCCCCTGATAAATAGTCTGGTATTGCATGTTCTAAAAATTCTTGTGGCACACCAGTGTGCCATGGCATACTGGTTGAAAATCACTGCTCTGGACCATTTGTGTTTAACCCAAACCACAATAAAGGAGCGTCAATGTTGAAGTTTTCATTCGTGCTAACTTCTCAGGCCTGTGTTGGTGGCTTTTGAATGACCAGTGTGGGAGGCATTATATTTTGAATAAGTCACCAATGCTGCTTGTACTGATTTTTATTCTGGTCCTTGGTCTGTGTCTAAGGCCTTAGTAGAGAGATGGGACAAAAAACCCAAAGCAGATAAACTTTTTACTCTGAAGCAAATGTGGAGGAAAAGGTGGAGCTGGCAGAAGGTGGGTTCTCCTCTGAGGTGAGGGAGAGGGAGACAGCAGGGCGGTCTCGTGCCCTGTGTGGAGCAGAACTGGGAGGGAGACAGCTAGACCTGGAGAGGTAGGATTTTGTCAGAACAGTCTTTAGAGAAATCCCTGGACAAAATCTGGAGCAGAAGTGGAAATAGGAGCCATTCCTATGAAAAGTCTTACCTTCCTCCAAAACTTGACCCACTCCCGAGAAAGAGAGGTAATTCCCTGAAAACCTGAGGTTAGTTAGATTGCCATCTGTATGGTCAGATGTGGGTTCAGAATAGCACTTAAGTTGGAGAAGTTGTGCTTTTTGTAGACTTTTATTTGGGAATTTTTGCCATAAGTCTATATGGGCCAGTTCCACTCCATGGTTTTCAGGGAGCATAGGTCAACTCCTCGTATCAGTGGCTACTAGTATCTCAACGCAAATCAATCTTCATTGAGAAACTAGTCTGAAAGCCCATTTTTACTTGGGCGGGGTATGGGGAGAGGCAGAATGAGCAAGAAGGACTTGAGTCTGGAGGACATGCAGGGAGGGCGCAGAGAAGGCGCTGGGTGATGAAATTTGCCTACAGCTTCAGCTTGATCTCACCATGGTACTTAACCTCATGAACCAAGATGTTTGCTTCTTCTTTGATTTAAATATGTTTCATGATCACTCTCAAGAGTGAAGATGCTACTTGCGCTGCTGAAGGCAGTGAGCGCCACTCTACGGTGAGTTTGCTTTTCTTTTCCCATCTCCCTTTGTGAGCTGTGATTCCAAAGAATAAACAAATTCAGGGGGAGGTTTTATTATTTCTCGATGGAGTTGGTGGTTATGGGATGAACTGTGCTCCCCTCCAATTCATCTGTTGAAATCTTAGTCCTGGTACTTCAGTATCTCAGTATTTGGAGGTGTATTTAGAGAGGTAACTTAGTGAAAATGAAGCCTTTAGGTTTCTTATAGGAAAAGAAATTAGGACACACATACAGAGACATCAGACGTGTGTGCACAGAGGGTGATCATGTGAGGACACAGCAGGAAGGGGGCCATTGCAAGCCAAAGAGAAGACTCTGCAGAGATAAGACCTTGATCTCCGACTTCCAGCCTCCAGAACTGTGAGCAAATAATCTCTGTTGTTTAAGTCATCCCATCTGGTATTTTGTTATGGTCGCCCTAGCAAGCCAATAGAGAGGTCTTGAGTTCTTACCTTGGATGAGTAGATGGCAATGGGATTTCGGGAACGCACAAGGGTGACATAGAACTCTTCTGGTATTTGAGTGACAGTGGGGATTTTGTAGTCATCTGGACTCCGAGAATAAAGCACTCCTTCTGGGGAGTATTTCAGTTCTTCTGTGGTATAAAATCCCATGCCTTGGGTAAATGCTCCTTCAATCTACAGGCAAAAATTTCACAGTATAGTATAAGCATATGATGTTGGTTGAAAAAATATTGCAATGTGATCTAAAATGAAGCTGGGAATCATAATAAGCCATTCTTGAGAGGATTGTGGGGAACTTGACAAAGGGTTCTTCAGGATCTGGCCCTTGTCATCCAGCCTGGCTTCCTCCTTAGCTCTTCTGGCCCAGGTACCAAATGGTCCAGGGATTCAACACTTGTCAAGTTCTGGGTAATTCTGCAAGCCCCCAAGAGGCATTCAGACCTTCAATTTTTTGTAAAGGCAGCTCCTGCTGACTGTCATCACTGCTCCCCATCTCTGTTTGTCCACTTGGCAAACCCCTATCCCTCCTCCAAGTTCCAGCTGAAAAGTAACTGACACTTTGGATGCCCTCTAGGGTACTGCAACAGCCTCTAGACCAGCAATTTTCAACCACTGTGCTGCAAGAATTTTTAAAACATGCAATAGCTATGACCTGGCCAGTCACGGGGGTGAATCTTTTCACCACCTGCCCCACGTGGATTTAGGGACTGCTTCCTCCGGGCTCACTGTATTTGAACCCCCTCCAGGTGGCACTCAGAGGGCATTTTTTCTCCACATTTTTCTCTCTCTGTCTTGCTCTTGTTTCACTCTCTCTCTCTCACTGGTTGGTAAGCATTTTGAAGCCTGGCTTCTTGTATTCTGTTTTTAGCATGGTGCCTGGTATGTAAATTCTCAATTAATGTTCATTGAATTGGATGAAAAAGAAGCTAAACTTAAAGGAATGTGAACTAGAATAAATGGACCCGGGACACTGTACTTATTATAATATCTAGATTTATTTACTTTTTTTCATAACTTATGGTGGAGATTAGATCAATCTTAAACATGGTGGGAAGAAATACTTTTATTAAAAGCCATGTTGAGTGCTATTTATAGACTACTATGCTCTTAAGGAAAAAGGTTTAAGGTCCTATTTAAAGGGGTTTCTGCCTCACCTGACCAGGCAGTGAAGCAGTGTATAGAGCATCAGACCAGGATGCAAAGGACCCAGCTTCAAAACCCCGAGGTCGCCAGCTTAAGTGCAGACTCACCTGCTTGAGCACGGGGTCAACGGCTTGAGTGTGGGATCACAAACATGAACCCATGGTCGCTGGCTTGAGCCCAAGGTTGCTGGCTTGAGTAAGAGGTTACATGCTCTGCGGTAGCCCCCAAATTAAGACATATATGAGAAAGCAATCAATGAACTACTAAGGAGACTAAGGAGCCACAACAAAGAACTGATGCTTCTCATCTCTCTCCCTTCCTGTCTGTCTGTCCCTATCTGTCCCTTCCTCTGTCTCTGTCACAAAAAAGGTCATATCTGTCTCAAGGTTAAATCATTGAAGGAGAGTTACACTTTGCATTTTATTAAATTGTAAAATTACAAAATAAATTAAACAAATTTAAATGCTAAATTTGGATATTTCCAAATGCTTGTCCCTAAAAGAAAACATCAAGGTCCAGGAGTTCCAGTCTAACACACTTCTGATTTTCTTTCCTTTTTCAATGGGACAGATGTAGTGTTTTCCTAATTATAACATTCTACTTCTTTCTTTTACTTAAGCAATAAAGAGGCAGGAACAAGCTGGTAGGAGGGAACAGGAAGGGGAAGGAGAGGTGGGGCTGAGTCTAGCTGTGCTGGTCAACTTGACAGATTTAAGATGAATGTCAGGTGATGTTCAACGTGCAGATTCTAAGTCCCAGCCCAGCAAACTCATGATGGAGCAGTCTGAGCCTGGGTGAGCACAAGAATCCACATTTCTGGTAAACATTATAGATGCTTTTGTTGCAAGAGTCTGAGAACTGCATTTTGAGAAACACTGAGGAACGTAATAAATTGTTCTTTAGAAAAGCTTATCGGTCAATCCAGGCAAATCAGTTCCTTAGGCCTTGGGAAGGTGGGACGCTGTTGGCAGATGAAACCAACATGTCTGTTGGGTTTGATGCCGAGCTCCTCAGCCTGTGCAGCTATGCAGGTCGACTGTGGACCAGCTGCCTCTCCTCACCTGGGAGCTGGTGGGCGGGTGTGGCGTGAGCTGATGTGGCTGGCCATTGGCCCCACTTTGAGTGACAAAGTTAGGAGGAAAAAAGAAAGCACCAAGAGCTGGAAAAGTTTGAACTTAAAGTTTAAAAAATTTTGGGTGTGTTAAAAATGAATTTACTTGTGAGATAAAAATCAGAAATTCAGCAACAGGAGAAAATTGTTTTTAAGCATTTTTTTTCCCTTATGTTTCTCTCAGTTGGTCAGTTTATTTAAATACAACATTAGTAGAAATATTCATGTAGCTTTATTATTATGTATATATATAATATTCCCTAATTATAAAGATTAATTCATATTTATTGAAAAAAATTAGTAGGCATGGAGAATATTTCTGCCACATAAATACAACCATTGTTAACTTTTTATATTTTCTTTTTCTTTTTAGCAAAGATAGAAGAGAGAGAGAAAGAGAGAGAGAGAGAGAGACAGGAAGGGAGAGTGATGAGAAACATCAACTTTTAGTTGTGGTACTGTAGTTGTTCATTGACTGCTTTATCATATGTGCCTTGACCAAGGGTGCTCCAGCCAAGCCAGTGACACCGTGCTCAAGCCAGTGACCTCAAGCTCAAGTCAGCGATCTTGGGCTCAAACTAGAGACCTTGGGCTTCAAGCCAGCGACCACAGGTAATGTTATGATTCTACTCTCAAGATGGTCAGCACTCACTCAAGCTGGTGAGTATGTACTCAAGCCAGATGAGCCCGTTCTCAAGCTGGTGACCTTGGGGTTTCAAACCTGGGTCCTTAGCATCCCATGCCAATGTTTTATCCACTGCATCATCTCCTGGTCAGGCATTAACATTTTCTTGAATTATCTTTTAATCTTTTATTTTATTTTTTTATGTAATATACTTCAGAATACTTGTACCAGGTATAAACAATATTTGTGGAATTCTGGGAAATAACATTCTGCATGGAATTGACCGACAGTCCCTGTGACGTTCTCTGATACCACGCACCTGCCCAATGTCCAGGGCTGGGTTTATGCTGAAAGCAGCATCCATGAAGATGTCAGTCCTAAGGAGCTGTGCCAAGAGAAAATATATGATAAAAGATATTATTTATTTAAAGTAGATCTTCACTACAGTTATATACCTGTCCCTAGTTTTTTCACAGGCAGGATCACGTTGATTATTATTTACAGTATAGAAATCATGTCCATGTTTTTATTCTGTGAATACAATGAACACTGAAGATGGTGAACACCAGTGTGACCCTTACCTTGTGAGCCCCAGTCAGGCAGTCGACCTCAACCTCAGAACAGGATGCTCCATAAACAAAATAGGGGTAAGGATTACCTTCCTCCTTCTCCCAGTCCATATATGTCTGGTAGCCTCTGAGAAGAGAAATCAGGAGTGAAGGAAAGGCACTTCCCCACTAGTGGTCTGATCACCTGTGGCGCTGTGGGTCCTAGAGATGACCAGAGCTCCCGTCCCATAGCTGAAGGCCTCTTCCCCTCCCTACAAGGGGGCACAGTGGTCAGAGTTGTAGGAGTGCCGGTGCTCACACGGGGAGAAGGTCCACTGGTGTCTGAGCGCTGCCCTGCAGCACACAGTCACTGGGATGGGTCAGAGGTGGTGTCACTCTTGGTTGGTAAATACCTGTGGCCCCAAGGAGTGCCCAGGCCTCCCCCAGATCTCCTCCCACACCCCGGGACCCATGACTGGAGGGTTAACACAGGGCTCAGCAGAGCTCCAGTGCTCTGCAGGTGTCTGTCCAGATCAACGAGCATATGCCATCCCTGCCCAGTGTACTCTACCCCACAGTGAAAGCGTCCTTTACTTGAAATATCCAGTAGTTGACAGGTTGATGGATTCTTCGTAGGCTGTTGTGATCTGGAAGAGATGATTGGTTACAAAGACAGATAAGTTTAGGGAAAGTGATGAAAAATTCTGTGCTATGCTTGCCCCCTGTTGTTGGCACCATGATCTGCACATTCATCCCGAGCGAGGTTTATGCTTTGTACAAGCCTCAGGTCATGTTCAAGCGCAGTGCTGACGGCAGCTGCTAGCTGTGCTCTGCGCACCTCTACTTTTGGAGTTGCACGGAGTCAAGTTTACTATTTTTCAACTTTTTTGGCTTTTTGCATTAAGGAGGAGCCAGGCCATATTCATGTAGTTATGTACACAGGTAAGTGTGTATGTACATTCAAACACACACATGTGTATGTACATATGTGTATATGTGTGCATGCATGTATGTATGTATATATCTTGACCCTGCCTTTCCCCCCCAAATTATTCAATTGGTTTTCTCGGTATATTATATCAGCTTCCCTGGGTAGAGCTGGAAATAATAACACTAATGGTAATTGTAATAATAATTATTAAAAACAGAGTAATCCTTTGCTATTAGGACTGCTATTATCTCCATCGCCCTGGTGGGAAACCCAGGCCCTGAGGCGTGGGGGAAGTGCACTCCCACAGTGCAGGGAGCCTCATAGCTGGGCCAGCAGCCCGTGGGCTGTACTCTAGAGCCAATGCTGTTATCAAGCTCTGAGAAGTTAAGTTCTAACGAAGCCTCTTAATGAACACAGACATCTCTTTCGCTCTCGTTTGGAAAAGCAGAGGTAAATGCTAATGCATGCTTTGTGTCTTGAATGAGCACCAGCAACCAGATCACAAGCCTAGACTTGGGCCTATCTGGATGTATTTGCGTTTCCCTGGCAGGGCTGATGGGAACACTCACCCAGTCCTCCCATGTTCCCTTCGGGTTTTTCCTGATGACTGGCTGAAGACGGTCCCTGAGAATTTGGCAGGCATTCTAAAAATAAATATTTGAAATGATATGGAAAATAAAATGCACAGGAAATAGCAAAATGTTCAGTATTTAACTCGATTCAAATGTAGACTGTCAGTTCTGTCATTAACTCAGTCTGAACCTGCTTCCAAGTCCTCTAGGCAGGGTTTCTTAAACTTGAGCATTGTGTGGAACCCATACAATGAAACAAGAATTCTTGTGGGTCTTGCATTGTTAATATTATTCTTTTTAAAATTTTATTTACAAACTTAACATTAACGGGGTGACATTGATCAATAAGAGTACATAGGTTTCAGGTAAACATTTCTATAGCATTTGAACTTGATCTTGATTATGTTGTGTACCCATCACCCAAAGTCAAGTCACTTCCTGTCACCTTGTATTTGTCTCTCTTTACACCCTTCCCCGGAAGCCCTCCCCACATCCCTCTCCCTCCCATCCCCTTCTCCCTGGTAACCACTTCACTTTTATCTATGCCCATGAGTCTCAGTATTTTTATTATAATGTTGGTTAAATACATGCTTCAACAATGAGCATTTATAGCCCGAGCAGCCTGTGCAACCTCTTCTTCCACCTCCCTCCCTTTTACTCTCTGTGCTCCAGCCACACTGACCCCTTGCAGCTCCTCAAGCACAGGGGGTGAGTTTCTGCTACTAAGTACCCACACGGATGGCTCCTTTTTTTGCTGCATTGAGAACCAGGCTCAAAGGTCACCAATCAGTGCGTGGCCTGGTTTCTCTGCTGCCCCAGCAGGCCACGCTAACATTTGCACTTTCTCTTTCCATAGCTTCTATTATTTTGATTCATGACCCCTACCATTATATATTTTAAAATTTTTTATTATTACTTAATGCTTTATTATTTATTGATGGAAGATTAAAAGACTCTTTCTGACTCATTTTAGACTAAGGATGAGATTGGCACAATAGGTGACAAATAGTCCCTTATTCCAAATGGGGGTTCTCTACCTTCTAAGCAGATCTTGCTAAGAAAGTGGACTCAAGCTGTTCCTCATCCATTTCAATGGTATCAAAGGGTTAAAACTGAGGAGACTGAAATGTGAGAATTAGGGAGAAGATTCCACCAGGAAAGGCTGTTGGTGTGTTGGGATCAACCTCTCAGCGAGGAGGGGCAGAAAGGGCTTTCTCCATCTCAAACCCAGTGAGAGACACTGCAAAGCCACCCAGAGAGCTTGACAGGAACCCCCTGGAGTTGGGGGACCCTACACACCTGCATCATCTTCTGAACACAGACTATCGGTGAGAGACAGCCTGCAGCAGCCCAGGCTGGTCGAGGACCATCTCTGGGCAGAGGGATGCTGTATTCCCACTGACCGGACGGCCTTCAAAGGGGCAGGTGTCTGAGCAGAACCTGTGGTGTGGGTGCTGTGTGGGCTAAATTTTTCTATATTATTGAATCCTCTATATTTAACCATTTCAATTTAAGAAAAATTTATGAAGACAAAGCCAAAATGGAATCAGTTTTTTTTAATTTCCTGCTCTCTCTACTTTGTGGTGTTTAATACTTAGTCCTTAGACATAAACATACTAATGCTTATTGATTTACCTGGTCCATTAAGTGTTGCATTTGATTTGGAATTATTTCAGATTTTTCTAAAAGACATTTTTCTTTTATAGTCATTTCCTTGACTTTACTCCCATATAAATGACTTGGAATTTAAAAGAATTCTGGGATCTGAAATTAACAGCTTCACCTTCCTCACATGATGGACAGTCTATTTGTATCAAGGATGGAGCCACTGTTGTCTTTGCTGTCAATAAGACCTCAGCTTCCGCCATATGTTTTTTTGAAAATCTGGAGCTATGGTTGATTGAAAAAGAACCTTGAGCTTTGGGAAGTCTTAGGGAGCCTCAAAAGCTCTTCATAATCGCCTGACCAAGCAGTGACGCAGTGGATAGAGCTTTGGACTGGGATGCCGAGGACCCATGTTTGAGATCCCTGAGGTTGCCAGCTTGAGCGCGGGCTCATCTGGTTTGAGCAAAAGCTCACCAGCTTGGACCCAAGGTCACTGACTGGAGCAAGGGGTTACTTGGTCTGCTGAAGGCCCGTGGTCAAGGCACACATGAGAAGGCAATCAATGAACAGCTACGGTGTCGCAATGCTCAACGAAAAACTAATGATTGATGCTTCTCATGTCTTCGTTCCTGTCTGTCTGTCCTGTCTATCCCTCTCTCTAACTTTCTCTCTGTCTCTGTAAAGCAACAACAACAACAAAAAAAACTCTTCATAATCAACCCGTCACGGAAGCCCATCGAAGAGCTGCAGGCCCGAAGGGCAAACAGAGGACAAGCTGTCACTCCTTTCCCTACAGGGAGCACTCTCTGAATTTGCTGGACACAGCTTTGCCCAAACCAGACCGTGGAAGGCAGTGTGTGGAAAGGCTTCATTTTGAGATTTTCTGCATTTTAAGACTTCAGATGAAGAATTTTATGTCTCACAGGTGGCCGAGTGATATTTACATTGTCCTAAAAGAAGTTTTCATGTTGTTTAGTTGAACTTTACCCATTGACTTTGAAACAGTCTTATTTTATACATATTTTTTTTGTTCTGTGCCACTATCACTACTATTTCCAACACTGCTTTCATTACTCCAAACAAACTTTAACCATTAAGTTATAACTCCCCATTTGCCTCTCCTCCTGATTGCTGGCACCGTCTAGTGTCCAGGTTTTGAAAATTCCCCACCTATAAGGGCTTTCTGCAAGGGGTGAGGTGCCTCAGTAGAAAGAGGCTGGGAGTGACCTGGGGCTAGGGCGGGGGTGGGCAGGTTACAAGTGGTTAAAGCCATAGGAGAGGCACCGCCCACGCCATGGTCATAATGAGAGACTGTCTAAGGAGCTCACAATGGCATCCACAAGGGAAGGCGTCCAATACAACAAGGCCAAGTGACACTGAGCCAGCCAAGAAAGTTCTGCCTTTCTTCTGTGCTCTCTTTCCTGGACTTTAATGATTTTATTTATTAATTTTACAGAGAGAGGAGGGGGAGTGAGAAGTACTAAAGTATAATATTAGTTGCTTCAGGTTAGTTGTTCATTGTTTACTTGTCATCTATGACTTGACCAGGCAAGCCCAGGGTTTCGTATCAGTGACCTCAGCGTTCCAGGTCGGCGCTCTATCCACTGTGCCATCACAGGTCAGGTTCTTTCTTGGATTTTACAAGGAGCTGAAATGAAGGCTAAGGAGCTTGTGTGTGTGTGTGGGGGGGGGTGCAAGGAAAGAAATGTAGCGAAGGCTCCCCACCCCCTTTCTACCTGCAGCCCAAACTGTTAAGTAGTAGAGATTCTGCAAGATGAAATAAGTTTTGGAATTTAGGACTAGACATTTTAATTATTGATGCAAATAAAAGTGGTCAGTGGGTTTTAATAATCTTAGATTGATTAGAGACATTGCAGGTAGACTTTATTTAAAGGGATGGACAAAGAAGCACACACAGGGAGCTTCAAACCCTTGAAGTCTCAACCACTTAGCAGAGTGACCTAAAACCAGCCACTTGACCTTTCCTGGCCTCAGTTTCAGTTCCCGTATAAGAAGCAGTGGGACAAGGTTATTTCCATCACTGTCACTGGATGACTGAGACATGAAAGAAAAGTCACCTGCACCGCTCTCCCGAAGATGTCTGCTCCCATGGATGTTACTGTGAAGGTGGCATTGGGCACCGTGACAGTGCTTGTTTCTGACAGGTGTATATACGACATGGGGATGTTCAGTTCTCGACTAGCCACCTGCCAGAAGCAGAAGAGAAACACTGTTGATGTCAGTGACTCTGAGTCTTTCTCCCCCCCAATTAAAAAGTTTTACATTCATTCTTTCTCTCTTTTTCTCTTTAAGCAAGAGGGGAAGAGAGAGAGAGAAAGAGAGAGCGAGAGATAGGCAGGGTCAGACAGAAAAGGAGAGAGATGAGAAGCATCAATTTTTCGTTGCAGCACCTTAGTTGTTCATTGATTCCTTTCTCATATGTATCTTGACTGGGAGACTCCAGCTGATCTAGTGACCCCTTGCTCAAGCCAGTAACCTTGGGCTCAAGCCAGCAACCTTGAGATCATTCCAGCAATCTTTGGGCTTAAGTCAGTGACCGTGGGGTCATGTTCGTGATCCCAGGCTCAAGCCGGCGACTCCCGGGTTTCCACACTGCTTTATGCAGTGCACCACCACCTGGTCAGGCTACATTCTTTTTTGAACAGAGTACAAAACCTGCCTATTCATTCAGGACAAAAATTTAAGGTAGCATCTTGGGTCTTTTATGTAGAGTATGAGTTTATAAATTTTTAAACAGCACTGCGAAAGATACCTTTTCAGAGACAGGTGGTCAACCATGTGTTTTCTTTCATACCAGTTTCATAGAAGCCACATGTCAGTACGGTCACTCTGGGACATCTGGTTTAGTATGACACATACAAGCCAGGCTGAGGTCCCAGTCTTACAGCTTTACCTTCATCTTCTCCTCATGGTTTTGAGACA
This sequence comes from Saccopteryx bilineata, assembly GCF_036850765.1. Classification (NCBI taxonomy): domain Eukaryota; kingdom Metazoa; phylum Chordata; class Mammalia; order Chiroptera; family Emballonuridae; genus Saccopteryx; species Saccopteryx bilineata. Next base: position 34,638,150 of record NC_089494.1, read on the forward strand.
CTTAGCAGTTTAGGTTTTTTATGGGACACTTTGTAGGAATAAAGGTTTTGTTTAAAAGAAGCAAGATCTGGCCCTGTCTGGTGGCTCAGTGGATAGAGCACTGGCCCAGCATATGGATGGCTGAGCATATGGATATCCTGTGTTCGATTCCCAGTCAGGGCACACAGAAGAAGCAGCCATCTGCTACTCCCCCACGATTCCCCCTTCTGTCCCTAACCCCTCTGGCAGCTAGTGGTTCAATTGCTTCAGTTGTGGCCCTGGTTGCTGAGGATAGCTCCATTGGAGCACATCAGCCTAGGGTGATAAAAATAGCTTGGTACTTGAGCATCAGCCTCAGATGGGTTTGCTGAGTGGATCCTAGTTGGGGCGCATGCAGAAGTCTGTTGCACTATCACCCCTCTTCTCATTAAAACAGAAAAACAAAACAAAACAAAAAAGAAGCAAGATCTGTTCAAAGAAAACTCTGGATGTTTACAATTTCCTAATTTCAAGTACATTATTAAATAATATTATTTCCTTAAAGAAAATACCTTCTGCCTGACCAGGTGATGGTGCAGTGAGTGGATAGAGCATCGACCTGGGACTCTGAGGATCCAGGTTTCAAACCCATGGTCACCGGCTTGAGTGTGGGCTCATAGACACAACCTCATGGTCACTGGTTGAGGCCTAAGGTTGCTGCCTTAAAGCCCAAGGTCACTAGCTTGAGCCTCAGGTTGCTGGCATAAGCAAGGTGTTACTGGCTCAGTTGGAGCCTCCTGGTCAGGGCATGTATGAGAAGCCATCAATGAACAATTAAAGTGCCTCACTTACAAGTTGATGCTTCTCATTTCTCTCCCTTGCTGTCTTCCTTTGTCTGTGTGTCTCTCTCTCCATTTCTCTCACTAAAAAAAGAAAAGAATCTTCTATTTCTCATTGAGAGAAAAGCTTTGCTGCCATGTACTCACATTTTTTATTCAAATTTCATATTGAACAAATTTTTATATAGTATTAAAAAAAGGGAAACTTTCTTATTGCAAATAATCTCTTGTATTTTCAGCAGTATTAGAAAGACTTTATTGAATTAACCCACATAATGGCCCATAATGTGGTGTTTCTAAGAGGATTATGAATTCTGAGAACATAATTTCTTATCCTATTAAACACATTTATTTCTAATGAAGATTTGAATTAACATAGCATAGCTTTGAGCAGTTGCCATAAAGCTGAAAACTAGTTTATCTTTGAAAACTGGAATCACATTTTTCAGACTTATGGACTTGGTGCTTCAGAGTGCAGAAAGGACACTATAACATATTTTCTCAATTCTAATACCCACTTTCATCAGCTCTCTGTATTCTTATGTTCCTGATATTAAACTGAGTGTTATAATTGACCTGTGCATTTGGTGTAATGGTATTTCTACTGCTCAACAACAACAAAAAGCATGTAAAACTGACTGTACAGAGTTATACTCTTCCACAGTAGAGAAAATGGATACTTATCTCACCTGGGCCATTTTGGTGTAGAGGCCTTGTCCAATTTCACAGCCTCCATGAGTCAACAAGACAGAGCCGTCAGTATAGATGTGGACTAGAGCAGCGGCCTGTTGGGGATAATTGTAATACCAGTGTGGAAACCCATACAGCCAGATGTTGCTTAGGTTGCCAGATGAATGGTTTGCTTTACTGAGTCACCCTCTTGTTGTTTATACTGGAGAATAAAGCCATTATCGGTGGCCACAGACAACTCTTTTCAATGACCCCAGACTTGAACACCACCACTGTAGATCAAAGTGGTGGCTCACCTCCACTCCCACCATCTCCTGCTACTGGAGGCCTCGTGTGGTTGCCTCAGAAGCTATCTCCCCAAAGCACCACTCATAGAATATTTTATTATTCTTTCTCCTTGAACTCAAAAATTAATTTTAAAGCAAATGGAACCTGTCTATGTAAATTTCCAGGCAAAGTTTCCACTGGATCCTAAAGGAGCTGGAAGAAATTTGAGATGTTTTAATAGTTTACAAATGCTGCTCACCTTCAGAGCCAAATTCCAGTTTGGTTTAAGGTTGAAGGTGGAACCAAAATACCAATTTTTGTGTGTGTGACAGAGACAGAGAGAGACAGAGAGAGGGACAGATAGAGACAGACAGACAGGAAGGGAGAGAGATGAGAAGCATCAATTCTTCATTTCAACACTTTAGTTGTTCATTGATTGCTTTCTCATATGTGCCTTTACTGCGGGGCTACAGCAGACTGAGTGACCCCTTGCTCAAGCCAGTGACCTTGGGCTTTGACTGGTGAGCCTTGCTCAAACTAGAGAAGCCAGTGCCTCAAGGCCTCGAACCTGGGTCCTCCGCATCCCAGTCTGACACTATCCACTGCGCCACTGCCTGGTCGGGCTTCTTACCCATTTTTTTAAGCTCCCAAGTGATTTTGATGATTCACCATGTTTGGAATCAACAGATTTAGTCCAGATTCTTCACGTTGTATGTGAGGGAATAGAGGCCTAAAGAAGAAGAGGCGTGGCTAAACCCAGTGCCTAGTTTGTGGTAAAATCAAGTATGGAGCCCGCAAGTCCTAACTTGAGCCAGAGTCCTCCACATCTACGCTCTGCTGCCTCCTTCAGATTCACGGCTGTTGTCCCTCTCTGCGGCTGGGCATGAGGCTCCAGCAACCAGACTGATCAGAAAGAGAAGGAGGAGGTTGCACTTTGTCCAGTGGTTCTGCAAGTCTTTAGAACTTGTCTTTAGAAATCCCCATCACATGCTCATGCACACGGCCCAGAACCCTGCATCTCCCCTCTGGGAACCTCCATCTTCCTGGTGATGCCTGTGTTCTTACCACTACAAATTCAAAATATCAACTAGTTTAGCTACACCCGTCTCCTGGGTGTGAGACTATAGTCTTAGGACCAGCAAGCTCTCTATTGGAACATTTAACTTGGTATTTTCATCTTAAGATCACCTAACAAGAGTAATAGATGACCATATTTAACGGTAATGGCCACATGCTTTCAGAGCCCACGTTAGACTTTATGTAGATGATTGTATAAGTACCTAGGAGGACTACTTTCATGGGTGAGGCATATTGGAGACAAGAGCTAGGACAGCGAGTCATCACACCTTACACTGATATTTAAGATTAAGACTTTACAATCACTTGAACTACAGCAGCAGCCAGGACCACTATCCTTTGTGAGTGAGGGTTCAGTTTTAGAAAAGCAACATCACCCACCATATTAAGTTAATGTTAGTATATTGAAGACTACTGGCATTTATTGTACTACTTTTATTTAATTTCCAAATTCACTAGTGTTTTGTAGAGATATGAGAGCTAAGAAACTTATTCTTTGTGATTATACTCAGTTGTTAACATTAAAATAAATAATTTAAGCAGTGTTGAGAGTCCACAGAAATTTTCTTTTCAATTGGGGTTTGAATGTTATTCTGGCTTCAGAAATATTCCCGGGTGGAGAAGGACTGATTATCTGCTCCCGGCATGAAGCACTTCTGACCTTGCTCACCCTCCTTATCATTTTGCTTTCGACCTGATTAGTGGAATCCAAGGAGTGAACAGAGGTAATGTTGGTAAGAGACAGCTTAGGCATTTCTCACTGACACCATGAGGGGACCTGAATTTATTCTTTTGTGAGGTTTGTCAATGGCAGTGGTCGGCAAACTCATTAGTCAACAAAGCCAAATATCAACAGTACAAGGATTGAAATTTCTTTTGAGAGCCAAATTTTTAAACTGAAACTATATAGGCAGGTACATTCCTTTTCGAGGTAGTGCCCACATGTGCTATTTTGTGGAAGAGCCACACTCAAGGGGCCAAAGAGCTGCATGTGGCTCGCGAGCCGCAGTTTGCCAACCACTGGTCTATGGGAACATTTGAAAGATTGATGGCACTAGAAATAAGAAAGTAAGTAAGTAAATAAATAAATAAATGGTAGAATCAGAAACAGAACCTCACAAAAAACTGTTAAGATGAAACTAAAAAGAAGGCACAGTAGTCATGAAGCCTCAGAACTATAATTCCAGGTTTCTGTGTAAATAGAGGAGCTCTGTCTATTCTCATGTGTTTTATAAAGCTCTGTCTTCAAATGACCTTACTAAGTTGTCACTAAGGAATTATGAAAGAGAGAAAGTGATCCTCTTTTCCCCCAAATCCTTTCATGGACCCCATACCTCAATGTTCATGTTTGGGGCCCTCCCCAAGGCCAGACCCCCCTGAGCTGGACTGTATCAGTTGATTGCTCTCTGATGTCCCTGGCACTGAGTCACCCCAGGTCTTCCCTGATATTGATGGACTCCAAGGCTTGCCTGAACCCATTTTGTTTCATAAGAAACTGTCCTAGTTTCTTCGTTTTCCAGAGAGAAAGTCAGCTTCATTTCCATGTCTGGTGGTCATGTCTGCTAGTGGCTCATAACAGCCTTTTTCTAACAGCTAACCATGAAGAGAAGAAGAGCATTTTCTGGGAACTCATCTCTCCTAACCTCACCTGATTGTAGTAGGTCTTGGGTATCCCAACAGTAAATTTCATGGGGACCACAGCAAGTCCCCTCTTCTTCCAGTAATTATTTTTGTTAAATTCCTCAGCATCCCTTTTCCTATCATAAAAGGAAGATTTCTCCAGACACTCTTTCCAGCATCTTCGCAAGGGCTCTGGATTAAATATTTCCTTGTAGGCTGTTTTGCTAATTTTCTTATACATGTTTATTTCTTTAACCTGTAAAAAAAAAAAAAAAAAAGCATTTCAAGGATATAGGCTATTCCATATGTGAAGCATGTGGTTGTTTTTGTTATATACCTGACATGAAGAATGTCTTTCTAAAAAGGAAACAACTATTTAAATGGCTGTAAATATGCAAGTGCAGATGTAACTATGTAAACTTAATGATAACAATAACAAAAGTACTATTGAACACTTCATATGCTCCAGGTTGTATGTAATTTAAGTGTATGATCTCATTCAACCTTATAATTACCCTGAGAAACAGTAGATACTTTATGAGTCTTATGAAAAATTTTGTTAGTGTTGAGACAATTTTCCTGAATCAAACTTTTTATTTTTAGTGAATGAGAGAGAATCAGGGACAGAAAGTGGGAGAGACAGGGGCAGACAGATAAGAGAGAGAGATGAGAAGCATCAACTCATTGTTACAGCACATTAGTTGTTCATTAATTGCTTTCTCATCTGTGGATTGACAGGGAGGCTCCAGCTGAACCATTGACCCCTTGCACAAGCCAATAACTAGAGACCTTGAGCTCAAGCTAGCAACCTTGGGCTTCAAGCCAGCGACTTTTGGGCTTAAGCCCACGGTCATGTCTATGATCTCATGATCAACCTGGCAACCCAGTGCTTAAGCTGTTGAGCCCATGTTCAAGCTGGATGAACCTGCGCTCACGCTGGTGACCTTGAGATTTCAAACCTGGGTCATCAGCATCCCAGTCCGACACTCTGTCCACTGCACCATCACCTGGTCAAGCATGGCTCAAACTTCTATACAATATTTCTTATTCTTAGCTGTTCTCAGATTGGCTCCTCAAAATCTGAATTATGGTAGAATGTTTGCACAAATAGCTGTAATAACACCAATCTTCCAATACATGCCCTTGGGTGCTTGCACACTAATTCTGGAATTAGCGCTGTGACTTGCTTTGGCAATAGGACAACACATGCAATGCAAGTGTAGACTCGAAAAGTGCTCATGCACTAGGACTTGCCATGTTGTTTCCATTCCTGGAAAATCTATGAATCACCATGAGAACTAATCTGGGCTAGCTTACTGGAGGATGAGAGATGCTGGGGAGCAGATATTAGCCTTCCTAGCTGAGGTATTGTTTAGACTAATCAGTCAATGACCATCAGACATGGAAGTAAAACTGTCTTAAACCATAAAACTCTAATTTAGCTGACTCAGATCAGAAGAGTTACCCATTGGCTGACCCACAATATCAGAAATAATACTATTTGTTATTTTAATCCACTAAATTGTGATTAACTTGTTAGACAGCAAAAGCTTACTGATACATAAATAACATACTTTATTTCTTTGAATTTAAGATTCTGACACAATTCTATAGGTAGGTACACAAGATATATTTGAACCAATAATGTTAGAGTTTTGTTAGGGGATTTCAACCGATTACCTACCTCTTCAGGGAGTAAGTTGCATTGAGATGCCACAGCAGTGATGTAATTTTCAACTACCACTGAAACTTGGGGAAAGCCAAATCCTCGAAAGGCAGTGTTGGATGGCAAATTTGTTTTGCAAGCCCTACCCCGGCACCGGAAATTAGGAATATAATATGCATTTTCAGATCTCAGCACGACGAACTCTAAGACCTGATTTAAAACAAAACAAAACAAAACAAAACTTCACATCTATCAAATATTCAAAACCACTTATCTAAATTTTATCTGTAATGCAAGTCCTTCAAAGAATGTATAAAATTTGTAAGATAAATATTCATGCAAATCAAGTATGGCACACACAACTCAACTGGTAACCTACAGGAAGGACATATTTCTTATTTACCATCTCAGACTCATCAGGAGTGCATCCTGCATTGATATAAAGTTCAAGATCCACAGCTTTGATTACTCCATTGTTCATGAATCCAATCTGCAAAGTGATATAATAAAACCATTTTCTTAGTAGTTTTTACACCAGACCATGCTGTATACAAATACATCTGATCAGAACTGTCAGTCCGTGCATAGCTTATGAACATGACAGTGAACAGAGGAACACTGAGAATGGTACCCAGGCTGACCATGTGACCCCAAACAAAAGTTTTAATCAGTTTTAGGTAGCATCCAATATTCCCTTCAATTGTTATGATATTTAGTAATTTTCTTTACTATTGGTTGGTTATCACTGGACAAGGTTGTAGGCAATTTCCTGGGATTTTTGTTCTCACTCACTTTGTATTTTCCGAGGAGTGGGTGGCGGCCAGCAGTTATCAGCATGTCATCACCACGCTCTAGAACAAACCGGATTGGGCAGCCAGTCCTACAGGAAGTGACTCTGTTAATACACTGGATGTTTCATAAAGTTGTAGAAATATGGAGAAGGTGAAAGGGGACTGGAAATAGTCTAGCTTAGTGGTTTTTAGTGGGGGAAATAATACACCTAAAACATTTTGGAAGTTTGTGGAGACATTAAAATGTAAAAAAGAAACAATTACTATTATTATTCTAGTTTAGTCATGTCGGTGAATTTTGATGTTGAAATAATTCATTTTTGCTTACAAGTTACTTTATTTTTTTTCTTTTTTTACATCAAATTAAAGCATTGTTTAATTATGATGTCACTTTGGATATTAAAGTGGGCATTAAAATACTGGCCATAGGGGGAGTGTGAGGCTGAAAGGATTGAGAACCAATGCTCTGTTGAGCTCTACCCCATCTCGTTCACACTCCCCTTTCATAAAGCCCATCAGGGACTCCCCTGGCTTCTGCGGGAGTGCTCCCAGGGCCTGCTCTCCTGCACTTACAGCTCAGTCCTTGTCATTGTTGGAAAGCGCAATGAACTCAGATGCTCACAGGTTTCCTTTTCATAGCTATAGCCTAGGATACGTTAAATTTTTCCTGAACATACTTAATGAACTTTGGAATGTAAAAGGTTCACAAAATCATGGCTATTACTATGTCTGGTTATTCTATCCGGATGACGTGGAGGCTAAGTGAACGTTCCCAGGCAGCAGCAGACCCTGCTGTGTTTCATGACAGAATGTGTCCCATGTAAGGCTGGGGTTTTGACTCTCCCTCCATTCAGCCACCTCAGCTTGGTTTATTTTAACAATTTGAAACAGACATTTTAAAGAGTGAAAGCCAATGCAGTTCATGAAGAAATAATACACAGTTATATCTGTGCAACCAGTCAACATTTATAATGATTACATTTGTTCTACACAACTATCTTGTGAAATAGGTAGATATTACTTTCTTCACTTGATAGGTGAGAGAAGAGGCGACTTGCCTGAGGTAACCTTGTGAGTGAGTGGGAACTTGAACACAGGTCCTCTGGCTCCAGGTCCCGTGTTCCTTCACCCACATGCTAACCACACCCTTTGGAATGAAAGGCTACGACCAGTGGAATAAACACTGGGCTGTAGTGCTGGAAGGATGTGAGTGGTCCCCGCCCTGCTAGTGCTTCTGACATTGATAGCTGTCACTGCGGCTCTTACTTGTGGGCGGCCACAGCACTGACAGCTCCTAGCAGAGAAGGCTTAGTTGCTTTTCCCCCAAATGCTCCTCCGGTTCTTTTCATGCGGCAGGCGATTCTATTTCTTGGGACATTTAGTGCTGCAGCCACAAATTCCTGCAAGAGGTAAGTCCGCAAAGCCACGTAAGTGCAACTGAATAGTTTACTTCCCCATCCATGTACTTCCCTCTCCTAGTAAAGGAAATTCAGTAATTCAACAAATAAACTATGGACAGACTGTGCAACCATTATCACAATCTAATTTTAGAACAGTTTAAGCATTCTCAAAGAAACCTTGAATTTATTAATCAGTCACTTCTAATCTCCCCCAAACTCAATTCCCACTAATGCCCCAGCACTAAGCAACTTCTAACTCACTTTCTGTTTCTATATAGTTTCCCGTTCCAAACATTTCATATATGTGGAATAATACAATATGTGGTGTTTTGTGACTGGCTTCTTTTACTTAGCATTGTTTCTGAGCTCCATCCATGCTGTAGCAGTACTCCATTTCATGTATAGCTGAATAATATTCCATTGTATAGATAGTATCACATTTCTTATCCATTTATTAGTTGATGGACATTTGTGTTGTTTCTACTTTAGGCTACTGTGAATAATGCTGCTATGAGCATTCATGTATAAGTCTTCGTATGGATATATGTTTTTATTTTCTTTGGGTAGATAACTCGTCATGAAATTGCTGGGTTATAAGGTCATTCTATTTTTAACATTTTGAGGAATAGCCAATCTATTTTCCAAAGTGACTGTCATTTTTAATGTCCAAAAGCAATGTAAAAAGGTTCTAAATTCCTATATCTTCACCAACACTTGTTATTGTCTGTCCTTTTGATTATAGCTGTTCTACGTGGTGTGAAGTGGCATTGCTATGGTTTTGATTTGAATTTTCTAGTAATAATATTGAACATCTTTTCATGTGCTTATTAGTCATTCATATGAAATCTTGAGAGAAATGTCTATTCAAATCCTTTGCTGAGACTGTTTTTGATATTGCTCTGGTTCTGGGATGTGAGCTGTGGGTACCAATGTCTTAATTACCCCTGGAAAGTGCTGCCATTATGGGACTAAATGGTTGTACTCTAAGACAGTGGTCCCCAAACCCCAGGCCGCTGACCGGTATTGATCTGTGGGCCATTTGGTTCTGGTCTGCAGAGGAAGAATAAATAACTTACATTATTTCTGTTTTATTTATATTTAAGTCTGAATGATGTTTTATTTTTAAAAAATGACCAGATTCCCTCTGTTACATCCGTCTAAGACTCACTCTTGATGCTTGTCTCAGTCACGTGATACATTTATCCATCCCACCCTAAAGGCGGTCCGTGAAAATATTTTCTGACATTAAACCGGTCCGTGGCCCAAAAAAGGGTGGGGACCACTGCTCTAAGATGTGTTGATGGTAGATATTAATGGTGACCTTAGGACGTACACATTATCTGTTCAGAGCCCAGAGACACATATTCTCTACTAAAAGGGGCACCAGAGATGATTTTTGTCACCTTTCTCTATTTATAGAAAAGATTTGACGCCTGGTGACATGTAGGAGATCATGTAGCTGCTAAGGGGCAAAACACATATCTTTTCACTCTTTTGTTCAGCTCAGAATTTGCAACTATGGCAGCTGCAGCCACATCCCCGCTGAGCATCAGTCTCCGACCCTTGCATTTTGCCTTGAATGCCAGTTGTTAGTTTCTTCCTCCCACTGAGCTGACCCACTTTTGTAGGACTTCAAGGTACCAGCTCACTGTGCTCTACCAGGAAGCCCCCAGCTTCTCCCTTCAGTGAGGCTTGTCCTCACTCCTGCTCCTGGTGGTAATTATTTAAGTATTTCCTTGCACCTGGCACTGTTCTAGAACATACCACTCCACATATCAGAAGGGAATATCAATAGATTTTCTTTACTTGCCTCAGGATGCAATGCTTTATCACTTTTTTTTTTTTTTTTTTTTTTTTTTAGCAGTGCCGTCTTTATTGGCAAAAGTGAGAGCATGTGGATGTATTTATGTGCAAAGTTCAAAATGTAAAGCAGTAAGGTATTTGACAAGCTGCACATGAAATTCAGTTTTCAGAATTCCTGGTCAAGTAACCTGTACATAACGTAATATAGACATGGTCTTGTATAGTAATGAATTAAGAAGTAATACTTAGAAATGTCTCAACAAACAACTACGGGGCTGGATAACATCACAACAGGCAGAGATAAACTGGGCCATGTCACACCAGACAGCTAAAAGCCGGCCAATATCACAACAGGCCAGGAAATGTCACAATATGCAGCTAGGGGCCAGCCTGTACCACAACAGGCCCGGAAGTACTGCCATAGGCAGCTGTGGCCCGGCTAGTATAGTGACAGGCCAGGGGCCAGTGACAATAGGCTCCTGGAGGCCAGCCAGTGTTGTGACCTGCCAGAGAGTGCCAGGATAGCTGGCCTGGACTGCGACAGACTCGGGAGTAACACAATGCTCTGTATGCCAACTACCAGAAAGGCCTGGCATTCACATGCTCTTGTGCTGGGATAAAATATCTTAGAAACGTGATGACCTTACAGGTGCATCACATACATATACATGGAAACATTCATAGAGAGGAGCAACATAAAGGAAACATGAAGAAAATTTAAACACACATATACTACCAATTCACAGAGAAAAACAATGCAGATGAACCACAAGGGGAAATGTAGATGTCACACTAAGGTGTTGACCTCCCTGAAATTAAGTTTTACATCATTAATTGTTATAGGGTAAGATGAACTTTGCCTTGTATTTGGAAGGGAGCAAATATTTCAGATCTCTTTAAAAGGTCTGCCTTTTTAAGAGAATATTCGCCCACTTTTCTTGTTCTGGAGGTCAGCGAGAGACAAGTGCGCAGGGAGTGTGAGACGTGGGAGTGGGAGAGATCAAAAGGTCCCTGGAGCGCAATGCCTGGCTCTAAGGGCCTCACCCCACAGCGTCATCTGGAGTCTCATCTTCCAAAACACCCTATTACCTGTACATTGGTTGGATGCTGTGTTCCAACATGTAACACCATTTCTTTATCTTCTTCTTTTGGGATAACCAGGATACTTTGTGTTTCCATGTAAAAATGTTCCTGTCCTTCCACGTGGACCTCACCTGAAAAGCATAAACAAGGGACAGTGTTTACTTGGAAGTCCCACATTAGAGGCTCTCAACGATGTTTGGTTTATAAAGAGCAAGGTGTTTCAGCTTATGGAGAAATAGACTTTATATCATTTGGCTAAACCTCTTTTTCTAATTAATCCTCACTATGCCAATCAGCTGTGTGATCATGGGTAATTCATCCCCTTCTGTTGGTGTCAGTTTCTTCCTCTGTCTGGTTGGTGGTGAGATCCGTGATGTGCTGGACCCGGACAAACAGACAACCTGGCTACATATTCAGGCTCTGTCATCTCCTTGCTCAGGGAGTTTACCAAGTTATTAAAGCCTCGTTTCATCTGTAAAATGTGGGTAATAATAATAGTTACCTCCATTAGGACACATTAGGATTATTGGGTCACGCTGAGGATAAGTAGCTTGCTAAAGAACATAAAGGTTTAAAATGGCAGAACTGTTCCCTACCCATTTGACAGCCTGTTCTTACTGGTTCATCTGAGATTTTTGACTCGTTTAAAACAACCTAATCATTTTTCTGGCTGTACCAAGAGAGGTATTTGGACTTAGTTTTAAATACTAGAAGACAATATTTTTATTTTATTTTAAATCTAGCCAAAAGATTCCTGTGTAGTTAAAATAAGTGAATTGTTTTTCCAGGATTTAAAGGATTTCTTGAAATTATTTCTTGGGACAATGAATATGAGTCATGCAAAAAACCCACAAAAAACCCTTTGTTTTTAGTATGTAGATACTGACTTTCATCTAAAGCCTAACTTATTTAAGAACTCCAAATTTTTTACCATACGCTAGGTATTATTATGAGGTATAGCACTTTACAGATAATTCATTTAATCCTTATGCAAATCCTATGAAGCAAGTATTAGGAAAATGAGACATAAAAAAGTTAAGTAAACTTCCCTAAACAAACAATCAAACAAACAGACACACAAACAATAGTATCAAGATTGGAAAAGATAAATGAAACTTATGATATGCTTGCATACATAGAAAATTCATGAGACTTATGAGACTATTAAAAGAGTGAAGCAAATTTTCTGGATATATAATAAATGTACAAAAATTAATTGTGTTTTTATATATTAGACACAAAGAAGGAGAAAATAAAATAAAAATGTCATTTACAGGAGCATCATAAAACATCAAATGCTAGGAATAAATATTAAGGAGGATGTGCAAGATCATTATAGCAAAAACTAAAATTATTGAAAGAAAAAAAGTAAACCTAAATAAAAGGCAGGGTCAGATGTAAAGAAGAACAAAAAATAAAAAATCCCAAGAAAAACAACAACAACAAAAATTAAGAAAGAAAAGTCAGGGTCAAGGAGGAAGACAAGATGGTGATGGAATAGGCGGACGTACCAAACTTCCACCTCCCAGAACCAAAGTGGATTACAAACTAATTTTAAAAACCATCATCTGGAAAAACCAACTTTGGACTAAACTAAGGGGACTCTTCAACCAAGGAACACTGAAGAAGGCACACTGAGACTGGTAGGAAAAGCAGAAACGTGGAGAGGGCTGCCTAGCTCCCCAGAGCAAATGGCAGCTGGGAGAGACTCGTGTGGCAGGAAGTGAGTTTAGCAGAAAGGGGAGGGTTCTGAGTCCCAGGAATAAAGTCCCAGCCTGCAGCCCCAGAGCCTAGAAGAGGTGTAAGAACAGTATTTAGCTGGAAACAAGACAAGATACTGTTTGTGAGAAAGAGACTGATTTCTCAGACCCAGGATTCTTCTTAAAGGGACCGCACAGGAAACCTCTCTCACAACCACTCACCTGGGGTTCTGGGAGACAGGGAGAGAGGAAAGGACTGGAGTAGCAGGAAGAGAGTGTAATCTAGGAGGCACAGGAAGAAACATTTTGTGAGACAGCCACCCTAACCCCTGGGGCGAGTCACTCCCCAAATCTGAAGTGAATATTTCCCCTGGAAACAGCAATACCAGCAAAGGGAAGCAGGACACCAGCCAAACAAGCTCTCCTGCGACACTCAGAACACAGTGGCTTAGAAGGAGGGAGCTTTTGGGACTACAGTAGTGAGTCTTAGGGTCTGAACTGCAGCGCCCCCCACCCACACTGCTGAGAACTCGCTCAAGGGCGGGCAGCAGTGGGATGTGGAAGTGCAGTTCTGTCAGCAAGGGCAGAAGCTGGCTGGCCACCACTGAAGCCCAGGTGTGAGCTCAGTCTTGCCCAGCTGGGGAGGAGGGGATGTGCAGAAATGGTCAAGCCCAGCTCCGAGCCACCTGCAATCCAGCATGCGGGGGAAGGGCAGGAGCCATGGAAGGGGTGGAGACCCATCCTTGAGCAAGGGCACAGGAGCACAGCCTTGCCCCAGCTATGGAACCAAGGCCTGTGGCCTGACTTGGGAGCCGGTTCCTCCCATAGGGGTAGAGCCAAAAGCCCAGAACAGGTGGAGTCCCACTTCTGAGCGTGGGCATGCAGTCCCGCCCGGCCTGTGGAACCAAGGCTTGCAGCCTTCCCACAAGTGGGCTCCTCCTGTAGGGGCTGGGCAAAAGCCCAGAATCAGGTGGAGACCCACAGCTGAGCAAAGGTGCTCACCCCTGTCCTCAGGGCCAAGCATAACGCCACCCAAAGGGGCAGGGCAAAGGCCAAGGCTACCGAGGTTTGTACACCTGAGCATGTGATCACAGCCTCTCCCGTGAAGGAGAGGCAGAAACCACAGCAACAGCCCCAGTGGGCAGGCATTGGCAACGCCCATACCCAAATGCCGTAGGCAGCAACAGCAGAGGCGGAGGTGGGCCTGCAGACAGACCACACCTAAGGCACACAGAGGCCACACCCAGTGGACTCTAGTGGCCAAAATCTTCTTTTACACAGACAAAATGAGAAGGCAGAGAAGTGCAATACAAATGAATCAAGAGAAATCCCCAGAAAAGGACCTGAATGAGTCAGATATAACCAAATTACCAGATGCAGAGTTTAAAATAATGATTGTTAGGATGCTCAAAGATATTAGAACAACAATTGATGGTCATTACGAACACCTAAATAGATAGCAAATATAAAAAAGTACATTGAAATAATAAAAAAGAATCAGTCAGAAATGACAAATACAAAATCTGAAATAAAGAACACAATGGAAGGAATTAAAAGCAGGACGGATGAAGCTGAGAATCGAATCAGAGAGTTAGAGGACAAGATAAATGAAAGCATGGAAGAAGAGCAGAAAAAAGAAAAAAGACTCAAAAAGTCTGAGGAAACCCTAAGAGAGCTCTGTGACAACATGAAGAAAAATAACATCTGCATCATAGGGGTTCCTGAAGAAGAAAAGAAAGAACAAGGGATAGAGACTTTGTTCAAACATATCATAGCTGAAAACTTCCCTCAATTAAGGCAGGAAAACATCTCACAAGTTCAAAAAGTACAGAGAACTCCATTAAAGAGAAACCCAAAGAAATCTACACCAAGACACATCGTAATTAAAATAACAAAGCTAAGTGATAAAAAGAAAATATTAAAAGCTGCTAGAAAAAAAATACCTATCACCTACAAAGGAGCCCCCATAGGGATGACTTCTGACTTCTCAACAGAAACACTTGAGGCCAGAAGGGAATGGCAAGAAATATTCAAAGTAATGCAGAACAAGAGCCTACAACCAAGACTACTTTATCCAGCAAGGCTATTGTTTAAAATTGAAGGAGAAATAAAAAGCTTTCTAGACAAAAAAAACCCTCAAGAAATTCACTACAACCAAACCAAGGATGCAAGAAATGCTAAGGGGCCTGTTGTAAACAGATCAAAGGAGAAAAAGAATATAGCAAAATAGGAATACAGTTTTAAAGAATAAAATGGCAATAAACAACTACATATAAATAATAACCTTAAATGTAAATGGATTAAACGATCCAATCAAAAGGCATAGGGCAGCTGCGTGGATAAGAAAACAGGACCCATACATATGCTATCTACAAGAGACACACTTTAAAACAAAAGGTGCACATAGACTGAAGATAAAAGGATGGAAAAAATATTTCACGCAAATGAAAATAAAAAAAAAAGCTGGGGTAGCAATACTTATATCAGACAAAATGGACTTTAAAACAAAGGATATAGTAAGAGATAAAGAAGGTCACTACATAATGATAAAGGGAGCAATCCAACAGGAAGATATAACCGTTATAAATATCTACGTACCTAATACAGGAGCACCTAAATATATAAAGCAGACTTTGATGGACTTAAAGGGTGAGAGCAACAGCAATACTATAATCGTAGGGGATTTCAATACCCCACTAACGTCACTAGATAGATCCTCAAGAAAGAAAAGTAACAAAGAAACAGCAGACTTAAAGGACATACTACATCAACTCAATTTAATAGATATCTTCAGAACCTTTCACCCTAAAGCAGCAGAATATACATTCTTTGTATATTCTCAAAGTGCTCATGATACATTATCTAGGATAGACCACATGTTAGGGCACACAAGCAGTCTCAACAAATTTAAGAAGATTGAAGTGATATCGAGCACTTTCTCTGATCACAATGGCATGAAACTAGAAATCAACCACAACAGAAAAACTGAAAAATACCCAAACACTTGGAAACTAAATAGCATGTTATTAAATAACTAATGGGTTAACAATGAGATCAAAGTAGAAATAAAAAAGTTCCTAGAAACGAACGATAACAAGCATACATCAACTCAAAATTTATGGGACACAGCAAAAGCAGTCCTGATAGGGAAGTTCATAGCATTACAGGCATACCTTAAAAATCTAGAAAAAGCTCAAATAAACAAATTGACCCTGCATCTAAAAGCACTAGAGAAAGAACAGCAAGTAAAGCCCAGAGGTAGTAGAAGGAAGAAAATAATAAAGATCAGAGCAGAAATAAATGACATAGAGGCTAAAAAACAATACAGAGGATCAATGAAACTAGGAGCTGGTTCTTTGAAAAGATAGACAAAATCAATGAACCTTTAACCAGACTCACCAAGAAAAAAAGAGCAAGGACTCAAATAAATAAAATTAGAAATGAGAGTGGAGAAATAACAACTGACACAACAGAAATACAAAATATTGTAAGAAAATACTATGAAGAACTGTATGCCAAAAAACTAGACAACCTAGATAAAATGGACAAATTCCTTGAAACATATAATCTTCCAAAAATTAATCTGGAAGAATCAGAAAACTTAAACAGACCAATTAAACAGTTATCAAAAAATTCCCAAAAAAGAAAAGTCCGGGGCCTGATGGCTTCACAAGTGATTTTTACCAAATATTCAAAGAAGAACTAACTCTTATCCTTCTCAAGCTATTTCAAAAAATTCAAGAGGAAGGAAGACTTCCAAGCTCCTTTTATGAGGCGAGTATAATTCTGATTCCAAAACCAGGCAAAGACAACACAAAGAAAGAAAATTATAGGCCAATATCCCTGATGAATTTAGATGCTAAAATCCTCAACAAAATATTAGCAAACCGGACCCAGCAATATATGAAAAAAATCATACACCATGATCAAGTGGGATTTATTCTGGGGAGGCAAGGCTGGTACAATATTTGTAAATCAATCAATGTGATTCATCACATAAACAAAAGGAAGGATAAAAACCACATGATAATTTCAATAGATGCAGAAAAAGCATTTGATAAAATCTAGCACCTGTTCATGATCAAAACTCTCAGCAAAGTGGGAATACAGGGAACATACCTCAACATGATAAAGACCATCTATGACAAACCCACAGCCAACATCATACTCAATGGGCAAAAATTAAAAGCAATCCCCTTAAGATCAGGAAAATGGCAGGGGTGCTCCCTTTCACCACTCTTATTCAACATAGTTCTGGAAGTCCTAGCCACAGCAATCAGACAAGAAAAAGAAATAAAAGGCATCCAAATTGGAAAAGAAGAAATAAAACTATCATTATTTGCAGATGATATGATATTGTATATAGAAAACCCTAACATCAGTCAAAAAGCTGCTAGACCTGATAAATGTATTCAGCAAGGTGGCAGGATATGAAGTTAATACTCAGAAATCAGAGGCATTTTTATACACTAACAATGAACTATCAGAAAGAGAAATAAGGAAGCAATCCCCTTTTGTATTGCAACCAAAAAATAAAGTACCTAGGAATAAATTTAACCAGGGAGATTAAAGATTTGTACTTGGAAAATTATAAAACATTGATAAAAGAAATCAGGGAAGATACAAACAAGTGGAAGCATATACCGTGCTCATGGTTAGGAAGAATAAACATCATTAAAATGTCTATATTACCCAAAGCAATTTATAAATTCAATGCAATACCGATTAAAATACCAACTACTTACTTCAAAGATATTGAACACATATTCCAAAAGTTTATATGGAACCAAAGAGAACACGAATAGCCTCAGAAATCTTGAAAAGAAAGAATAAAGTGGGAGGTATCACACTTCATGATATCAAGTTATACTACAAGGCCATTGTACTCAAAACAGCTTGGTACTGGCATAAGAACAGGCATATAGATCAACGGAACAGAACTGAGAACCCAGAAATAAACCCACAGCTCTATGAACAACTGATATTTGACAAAGGAGGTAAGAGCATACAATGGAGTAAAGACAACCTCTTTAATAAATGGTGTTGGGAAAATTGGACAGCGACCTGCAAAAAAAAAATGAAACTAGACCACCAACTTACACCATTCACAAAAATAAACTCAAAATGGATAAAAGACTTAAATGTAAGCCGTGAAACCATAAGTATCTTAGAAGAAAACATAGGCAGTAAGCTCTCCGACATTTCTCGCAGCAATATATTTGCCGATTTATCTTCACAGGCAAGTGAAATAAAGGACAGGATAAACAAATGGGACTATATCAAACTAAAAAGCTTCTGCACAGCTAAAGACAATAAGAATAGAATAAAAAGACAAACTACACAATGGGAGAATAGTCTACGGCCATACCACCCTGAACGCGCCCGATCTCGTCTGATCTCGGAAGCTAAGCAGGGTCGGGCCTGGTTAGTACTTGGATGGGAGAAGAACACAATGGGAGAATATATTTGACAATTTGTCTGATAAGGGGTTAATAACCAAAATTTATAAAGAACTTGTAAAACTCAATACCAGGAAGACAAACAATCCAATCAAAAATGGGCAAAAGAAATGAATAGACACTTCTCCAAAGAGGACATACAGATGGCCAATAGGCATATGAAAAAATGCTCAACATCACTTATCATTAGAGAAATGCAAATTAAACCCACAATGAGATATCACCTCACACTAGTCAGAATGGTGCTCATCAACAAAACAACACAGAATAAGTGCTGGCGAGGATGTGGAGAAAAGGGAGCCCTCCTGCACTGCTGGTGGGAATACAGACTGGTGCAGCCACTGTGCAAAACAGTATGGAGATTTCTCAAGAAATTAAAAATCGAACTGCCTTTTGGCCCAGCTATACCACTTTTAAGAATATACCCCAAGAACACCATAGCACTGTTTGAATAGAAGAAATGCACCCCCATGTTTATGGCAGCATTGTTCACAATAGCGAAGATCTGAAAACAGCCCAAGTGTCCATCAGTGGACGAGTGGATTAAAAATCTTTGTTACATATATATTATGGAATACTACTCAGCCATAAGAAATGATAACATTGGATCATTTATAACAACATGGATGGACCTTGATAACACTATACTGAGTGAAATAAGTAAATCAGAAAAAACTATGAACTGTATGATTCCATACAGAGGTGGGACATTAAAATGAGACACAGAGACATGGACAAGAGTATTGGGGTTATGGGGTGGGGGAGAAGAGAGGGAGGGGGTTAGGGGAGGGGAGGGGCACAAAGAAAACCAGTTAGAATGTGATGGAATACAATTGGACTTTGGGTGATGGGAATGCAGCGTAATCAAATGTCAAATTAATGTAGAGATGTTTTTTCTGAACATATGGACCCTGATTTATCAATGTCACCCCATTAAAATTAATTTAAAAAAAGACTGACAATAACAACAGAACAATGAAACTTTCATAATTGTTAATAAGAATAAAATTGAAACAATTTCTTTTAAAATTTGGCATTAAGTACTAAAGGCAAATATATAAAAACAGTAATATTTGGCAACTCTATTCCTATTTCTATTGGAAATGAATTATGTTCACTAAAAGACATGTATAACAGTGTTGACACATTCAACCTGTAGAGAAATTTTATGAGTTTGTTGGAGCAAAACTGATGACATTGTTGGGAAACAATATCTCTAATGCTCCAGAAATGACAGTTTTGGGCCCTGGCCAGTTGGCTCAGTGGTAGAGTGTTTGCCCAGTGTGTGGATGTCCTGAGTTCGATTCCTGGTCAAGGCACACAGGAGAAGTACCATCTGCATCTCCAGCCCTCCCCCACCCCTTCTCTCTTTTTTCTCTCCTTCTTGCAGCCATGCTTGATTGGTTTGAGAGCACTGGTCCTCGGCACTGAAGTCTCTGCCTCAGATACTAGAAATAGCTTAATTGCAAGCATGGCCCCAGATGAGCAGAGCATTGGCCCCAGACTGGGTTTGCTAGGTGGATTCCAGTTGGGGCACATGAAAGAGTCTGTCTTTCTATCTCTCCTCCTCTCACTTGGAAAAGAAAAAAAACAAAGAAATGACAGTTTTGCAGTTTCTTATATACATTTGGAATTAAGAATGGAATGTAAATAAAATTACATAAGAATGGGAAAAAGCAAGGAGGGGATTGATTACAGGATAGTTAACAAGATGTGCTTTCTTGAGGGTGTTAAATATCTGAAGGGTCTAAAAAATCCCAATGCACAAAAACATTGGATAGGGCTTGCTTAAGGCAAAGATAAAACTTTTACTAAAGAAGGTATATGCCTGGATTATCACTACTCACCATGTTTGAAATTTACAATCAGATCACCCTGTGAGATTACTTTTGGTTACATTTATCATAGCACCCCCTTTTTGACCACAACAGTGTTTTTGAAACTTTATTCATAATAATCCCTAGTTGAAACCAACTCAAAAGTCCATCAATGGTAGGATATATAAGTAATTTGTGGAATATTTATACAATGAAATGCTCCTGAACAATGAAAAGCAACTACTGATCTATGCAACAACATGGATGAATCTTCTATACACAATGTTGAATAAAAGAAGTAGACACAGAAGAAGTTACACTCTACTTTTCATTTATATGAAGTTTAAAACAGGTAAAACTGATCTACAGTGATGATAGTTAGAATAGTTGGAAGATTACTGACCGAGAGGCGGCACAAGGAAGCTTTCTAGGGTGCTAGAAATGTTCTATATCTTGAAGTGGGTAGTATTTGCATAGATTTTTACATATGTAAAATTTTATCGAACTGCATTCCTTTATTAATAAGTCTACTTAGTTAACTTTATTTAAAAATCATACTAGGGTTGAGAAGTTCTGCCTTAGATTTTCAGTGTTACTTTTTGGCTCAACATCACTTACCTTCAATGATTTGATCAACATATTTGAAGGCTTGCTCTACGTTGCCTTGCTCAATTTGTTTATCAGTGAAAAGAAATGAATTGTGTTCTAGGGCTTGCTGCAGGGAAGAAATAAACCAAAACAAAAAATATATATATTTATGTTTTTACATTCTAACAAGCCACTCAAACCCATCAAAATGCCATGCTCCTGCTCTATCCGATCTTCACACATCAAGACAATCTGAGCAATCTGGAGTCACAGAAATTGGGTTACAATGCTTTACAGGCATTGATGACTACTTAGCCTTGTGCAGGGCTTGGACGAAGAGCTGGAGGGGAAGCAGGGCCAGGAACAAGGATTTACAAAACACAATCCTATCCTCTGGTTTGCTGAGTGATGACCTTGGGCAGTTTGGTATTAAGGTGCCAACTTTGTGGAGAAGGGGCAGATAACAGATCAAAGAGAGATCGAAAAGGAGGAGCCTGGTGAGGCAGGGAATGCTCTGGAATGGCCTGTGTAGGTGACCTAAATTAGGTGCTGAACTGCACAGGATTAGGACAGTTCAAGAAGAGACTATGAGGTATCATTTGACATCAAAGGCACCTCATATGTAGTTTGAGGTTAAAGCTCAGCTGAGGGGCCAAGATGAGAAAAAGGCCAGGCTGGCTGGGAGAGGTTTTCTAACAAGAAGCAGTTGGATGAGCTTCAAAGGTGAAGTGAGGTTGGATATAAAAGACCTTGAGTTCCATATACAAGAACCTTATCTAAGGGACATTGTGTGTATGTGTGTGTTTGTGTGTGTGTGTGTGTATTTTTAAGTCATGTGATGAACTTTGTGTCTTAGAAAGTTAATGTGGTGGTAAATATTTTTAGATGAAATCCAAGAGCTTCTTTAAGTGATTATTGTAGTAAATCTGACAAAAAGGTGGTGAGGACTGGGCTGGAGGGTGGGAAGGGGTAAAAGTGAGAATACAAAGAAAGGACCAATTTAAGAGGCATTTTAAAGATAGCTGGAAAAGACTTCCCAAATGTTGGGAAGAACAGGGGAGAATCAAAGAGGATGATGGAGACTGTATCCACTTGGCCGGTTTCATATTGCTTATGCATGCATCTATCCCTCCACCGCAGCCATTTACTGCATACTTACTCTGCATTTAGTGCTTGGCTAAGCACCAGAGATTTAACACCATGAACATGTTTTTTACCTTATTAATAACAACAACTAAAACAAAATAACAGCTAACCTTTATTAAAGCATCGCACATTCCAGGTACTGTTTTAAGCATTTTATGTGTATTCTCTCATTAAAACCTTATGATGGTCTTTTGATATAGGTACTTTCATAGTTCCCATTTTACAGATGAGAAAGCTGAGATATGATGAATTTAAGCAACTTGTCAAAGCTTTGATTTACTAGCCTATTAAATGAATCTGAGTATTTTATCTCCAGAGCTTGTGCTCTAGCAGGAATTGGGTAAGAGACAGAGAAGACCCAAGCTGTAATTCGGTAAATGTTCTGAGTTTCACAGTGCTCTGGATTTTCCCACTGACTGCTTTTGTATGTGAGGCCATAAGGACCTTCCTCTGGAATTACCTATCCGTACATGAGCCTATGCTTTGGCCAGAGCCACGCGAGGAAAAGAGGACACAGGAAGGAAAGGAACACCAGGCGAGAAAATTCTCAGTATTGTGTCCAAGGTGCAGAGTGCTGAAGCTTTCTCCCTAAAACTCTAGGTGACTCTGAACAAAGTACAGTATAGACAAAACCCAATTTATACTATTTTGTGACTCCCTGGATTCAATTCTGCCAAAAGTACATCACCCTAGTCATTCTTGAAGATAACAAAGCAGCCTGAATACCTCTATTGTGATAATCTTAGGTTCTATGTCTTCATAAGCAATCTTCACTTTTTTAGCGGCGTTTTTTGCATGCGCATAGGTATCTGCAGCCACAGCACAGATGATCTGACCCACGCAAATGACCTGCAGAAAACCCACATGCATGTAATTAGCTAAAACATAGAATCACTAAAATGGACTTACTGTTTCCAAATTTTTACATTTACCCACTGGGTCCTGTGACTAAAAAAAACATTATTTTCAGACCTGGCCGGTTGGCTCAGTGGTAGAGCATTGGCCCAGCATGTGGAAGTCCTAGATTTGATTCCTGGCCAAAGCACACAGGAGAAGTGCCTATCTGCTTCTCCACCCTTTACCCTCTGCTTTTTCTCTGTTTCTTCCCCTCCCGCAGCCAAGGCTCCATGGGAGCAAAGTTGGCCCGGGTGCTGTTGATGGCTCCATGGCCTCTGCCTTAGGTGCTAGAATGGCTCCGGTTGCAGCAGAACAACACCCCAGATAAGCTTAGCATCACCCCCCAGTAAGCATGCCAGGTGGATCTCAGTCAGGTGCCTGCAGGAGTCTGTCTGTCTGTGACACCCCTGATTCTCACTTCAGAAAAACAAACAAACAAACAAATAAATAAAAGAAACATTATTTTCTACTTATAGAATAAATTTAAAAGAAAGGCTTGAGTACGATTAAGGGGGTAAAAGAATTGAATGCAGATATAAGCTATATCTGGCCTTTGATTGTCTTCTGCTGCATTCTTCCCCATTCCCAGATCACCCATGGTACTCCAGTCATATTGAAATTCTTGAAGTTCTGAATGTTCTTTTATTGCTTCTATGTTGTCCTATATTGCTTCTCTGACTTTTATAACTTTTCTTTAGAAGCCTTCCTTGAGAGGGATTATGGTTTTTGTTAGAAGCTCACAAGGGTCTACAATTCCAAATAAATTTGAGCATCACTGAGGTGGAGTCATTGGTTCTCTGAATGTATGACATGCCATTTTCAGCAAAGTATTTGAATCACAAGCCGCATACAAACCACACACCTCATTCTGTGCATAGAGAACCTCTCCGTGATAATTATTATCTCCCGGAACATCGTCTGCGGTGATCACATCAACAACACCTGGAAGTGCCAGGGCTTCTGAAACATCAATGGATCTAGGAGAGGATATTTTAAAGTACACATTAAAGTTGCAAAGGTAAGTTCAGGGTAACGCACAAATGATTTCTCAAACACAGGAAAAAACTACAATGGACCGCATATAAATCATGGGCAGCATTCTACATTGGTGTTCTGACTCTTGGCCATAAGTGCCTTTTTTTTTTTTTTATCTTAACTACTTTCAAAATGACTGAGTCCCATCCAGAAAAAGAAATAAACACTCCTACCTGACATAAATATTCAGTAAGTTCTCAATTTGTTTATAACATTGTTAACATATTTCAGTAACTTATAGGAACATCTTTGATTTCCTTACGTGATCTTTGCGTGAGCTCTGGTGCTGGTAACTACAGCCAGGAAGAGTTCTTGGGCGATGGGGGGCATGTCATCAACATACACAGCTTCCCCGGTGGCGTGTTTAATGGCTGACTGGTGCATGATTGGGTGGCCGATCGGATCTTGTGGGGGTTGGTGGGGATCCACACACTGTTAATGAACAGAGCATGTTATTTTACTGCCAGATAAGCTCCTGCCCTGAAAATTGGGTCAGATATATCTGGTTTAAATGTAAGTCATGAGAAGCTAGAGGCAATTGTGTATCCATATCCATGAGTGAGAGTTAACAAATATCCACTGAGAATTAAAGTAAAGAATATATTCTTGGTTACAGCCTCTTCCCCTCATCTCTCCAGGCCCCCACTTCTCCTTCCCAGAAGGAGACATTGTTCCTGTCCTTGAGAATTCTACAACCTTGTTGTGAAATCAAAATACATACATTAAAATAATATGATCAGTTTCATAGAGTACTAGAGAATAATGCACATAACTTATATGGTGCAAGGAAAATACAGTTTCCTGGGAGACTCAGGGTGGTTGTAATAAAACAGGGAAGACTTTTTAGAAGCAGTAAATGTTGAGTCGGGTTTAAAAGAATGGACCAACTCTGGAAGGAAAAGGAGAAAATTTTAAGCTACAAAACTGAAATTAGCGAAGAAGGGATATTCACAATTAAATTCCTTGTTTAGTCTTAAGTAAAAACATAAAAGCTAAACCAAACTCGTCATGTGTGGGTGACATTGGGTAGCATCAATTGGTTTTAGTAGACTTTATTTTTACAAGTAACACAAAATATACCTATTGAAAAAAAGGAAGTACATGCATAATGTATACATCTGAATGAATAAACAGATTAAAAAAACAAAACGCTACCCACCAACCTGGAACATCTGAACTCCTTGGGGTGTTTCTATGGGGAAATTTTCTAGAGCACTCACGAACTTTTCTGGGATATCAGGAAACTTCTGGGGATCCTTAAAAGAAGATCATATCACATTTAATTTTACAATCTGAGTGACTAGCTTAAAAAAACATATATAGAAATAGGGTTCTCTGAGAAATTAGATTCCAGTTCTGCTGGGAGAGAGCCCTGAGCTTCAAGTTTCCTAGGTCGGTAGCAGTTGTTTGAAGAACACTACATCTACTTATGCACACCATAAAGTGAATGTTACATCCAGGAAGTAAAGAATTTCACATCACAACAAGGTCACCTTTTCGAATGAGTGGAAGTATGCACACTTTTAAATAGACTCTGTCATTTCAAATCCACACCAATCTACTGGGCATGTATCTCAAAGACACAACAGAGGGAGTGGACAAAGATGACTTGTGAGCCATGCACAAGGATTTCTAATAACAGATGATTTGTGATAGTGAAGAAACTAAAATTAAACTAAACACCCAACCACAGGGAAATAGCTAAACAAATTATGGTATATCCATAAGATATAATATTCGTAGTCATTAAAAATGATTTTGTAGAAGTGTATTTATTGACATTGAAAAATGCTCACGAAGTACAGTTAAGTGAAAAAAAATAGTTACAAAACTTTGTTTACAGTATGGTCCTTTCTTTATTTAAAAAACATAAAAGCATACATTCAAATATTAATCATGGGATAACTAGAGTTGATTTTTAAAAATTTTCCTTTTTGTATTGTAAATTCTTCAATGATAGAATATAAAACATAATAGAATATGTGATATGTTAGAGAATATATGATAATATCCAGTAGATATTAAAGAAACATATATTTACTAGATTACAGGGTGGGGCAAAAGTTGGTTTACAACTAGAGTTGATTTTTAAAAATTTTCCTTTTCTGTATTGTAAATTCTTCAACAATGATAGAATATAAAACATAATAGAATATGTGATATGTTAGAGAATATATGATAATATCCAGTAGATATTAAAGAAACATATATTTACTAGATTACAGGGTGGGGCAAAAGTTTATTTTTGTATTATTATTTTTAAATTATTGTATTATTTTCATATGAACACCTGTAAGCCTACTTTTACTTCACCCTGTATATCTAATAATATATTAGATATATATTGATCATATTTTTAATTGTGGCTATTAATGCTTTTTATTGTTATTGGTCACCCAGAATTGGGGACTCGGCTCTCTCCCCAGTGCAGAGGACTGAGCAGGAGAGGGAGAGACGGAAGGGACAGTGAAGTCTGTTGTGCTTTGGGGAGGCTGGCGGGACCTGTGCTGGGTGGGAGTCCTGGTGGGTGCAGCCCTCGGAGCTTTCAGGGAGGGCTCGGCGTGGGCCCATCCTCTGTCTTCCTCCCCTGTCTGGGTCCTCTGGCTGAGAGTTCCTCACTGCAGGGAGCTTCTCCTGTTCCCCAGTATGTCCTGTCACCTGTTGTGTCAAACTGGGAAGAACTGGTTTGGAGATAAGCAGTCTGGCACCCCGTCTTGACTTTGGCACTTGTGTTACGTCTTGGACAGGTGGCACTTCTCTCAGCAGTGGCCTCCTCATCTGTGAAATGGGGTAGTAATTGGCTTTCTTGGACAGCTTGTAGGCCAGGAGAGGAGGAGGCACACAGTCACAGACAGGACATCCTGCTCTCAGAAGCTCGTACTTTACCAGAGCAGAAAGACAAAGAAAAACAACACTATATTGTGAAATTAAGTAAAACAGTAAGAGCCCTAAATCCTTTAAGTGCACACCAGGGACTCAGTTCCTTTCTCTCACTTTCTTTAACCTTCAAGAATGTTTTTTCCCCAATGAACTCCATGTCACTGGCTTGGGAAGTTGCTGAGGGTCAGTTTGAGGGTTGCAAAGTTCCTTCTTTCTTCTATCAGGGAGGCTGCGGAGCTCAGAGGTCCTTGTGGGCAGAGCACGGACTCTCTGGATAGAGATGCCCAAAGCTTCCTCTTCATGGGGTCTGTGTTCCCATCACTGCCCATGGACGCTGGGTGTCACAAGGCCTCGGAGAAGTGGTGGACCGCTGCAGGCACCTCGGCCCTCCTCTTCAGGAGCCATTCATTCATTGATTCACTCAGCCATCCAGCAACCTATGGGATGGTTCATTTTCTGTCCACCTGGCTGGGGTATAGCATATCCACAGAGCTGGTCAAACATTGTTTCTGGGTATGTCTTTGAGGTGTTTCTTGATGACAGATTAATATACCGAAATATTATGTAACACATAATAGAATATATAATAGAACAGGATATGATACTACTAATAATAAATAATTTTAAAAAGGACTGACTGAACTAAGATAGTAAAATTCTCAGCCATACAAGAAATGTGGCTGTAGTCATTTTCCATTTTTGAGTCAACTCATGAGGTATCAAGGGGAGACTCAGTCATGTGGCCATATTTTAAGAAACTGCAGTGGAAGTCACTTTAAACTAGGCTAGGAAAGAAAAGAGTTAACAAAAATCTGGAAACAATCTAAATGTCTAAAAATAAAGAATAGGGCAAATAATAATCCATAAACTTGCCATGCAACCATATGTCATGATGTCACTGAACAATATTTAATGACATTGAAAGATGTATATGTTACTAAGTGAACTAAGCTATACTAAACAGTTCTATTGATGGCCGTGTGTGACATATCTACATACACATCCATAGGGAAGGGTTTAGAAGGATACACACAAAAATATTAATAGTGGTTCACTATGGTGATAGATTTACAAATTACTTTTCTCCTCTTTTTTGGCTTATTCACATTTTCTAAATGTTCATATTGGTATTATTTTAACAAAAATGTTATTAAGTGAGGAAAGATGTTATAATTAAGGGGTTGGTTTTTTTTGCTACTGCAGGTCAAATTGCATATTAATATTAGTCACACCAATTATAGGGCAAATGGAGTAAGGAGGTGGCCCCCTTCTCAGCCCAGGAGTGAAGGAGAAGGGAAGGAGAGGAACACAGGAGGGCGAGGAGGAAGCTGCGCACTACGCTGAGGACACAGCCCGGGTACCCACGCTGTAGTATCAAAACCAGGCAGGGGAAGGCCTTCATATGCGGACTCACACTCGGAATGGCAAGGCACCCCGAACTCCGAGAAGTCACTTACCATTTTATGCAGTCCTCGCCTCACTTTGAGGTAGAATTTGAAGAGTAAGCTGATGAGGAGGGTGCGCTTATATTCTACCATGCCGCCCTCAGCGTCCGGTGGAATGTGAATCTCATCCAGCACCAAGTGGCACGCATCACTCAGCATCTGGTCATCCCACTGCCTGGGAGGAAAGATGTCAGCATTTCACAGGAGCGGCAAAGACAGACTAAAGCGATAGAACATAGGAAGGTGGACAGCAATCTGGATCCATCTTTGAACTCAACTCAAATGTTTCACTAGCTTTCTTTAGAATCTGATGCGGTGGTTCCCAAATTTCCTTACCAAGTTCCTTTTTATTATTTAAATCTTTTTTATTATTTTTACTTTTTAATGGAGATATACTTGACATATAACATTATATTAATTTCAGGTATATAATATAATGATTCAATATTTAGATACTATATTGTATAATGATCACCACAATAAGTCTAGATAACACCCATCATCACATGTAGTACAAAGTTTCTTTCTTGTGATTAGAATTTTTAAGATCCACCCTCTTTTTACAACTTTTAGATACATAATACAGTGTTATTAACTATAGATACCATGCTGTACATTAAATTCCCATGAATTATTTATTCTATAGCTGAAAGTTTGCACTTTTACCTCCTTCACCCATCTTTCCCCCTTCCCGAGCTGCAACTACTAATCTGTTCTCTGTATCCATGAGTTTAGTTTTTGGGTTTTTTGGTATTCTACATATGATTCAGGTTATGTGATATTTGTTCTTCTCTGACTTATTTAACTTAGTATACTTTCTTCAAACTCAATTCATATTGTTGCAAATGTCAAGATTTCCTTCTTCTCAGGACTGAATAATATTCCATTATATTGATATAGCACATCTTTTAATACATGCATCTATCAACAGACACCTAAGTTGCTTCCATATCTTGATTATTCTAAATAAATGATGCAGTGAACACGAGAGTGCATATATATTTTGGGGTAGTGTGTTTATTTTCCTTGGAAAAATAGCCAGAAATAAAATCACTGGATCATATGGTAATTCTATTTTTAATTTTCTGAGGAACCCCTATACTATTTTCCACAGTGACTACACCAATATACATTCCCATCATTAAAGCCTAAATGTTCACTTTTCTACACACCCTCTCCAGCACTTATTAGTTCTTGTCTTTTTGATGATAGCCATTCAAATAGGTGTGAGTGATATTTCATTGTGGTTTTGATTTGCATTTCTCTGATAATTTAGTGATGTTGAGCACCTTTTTGTGTACCTATTGGCAATCTGTATGTTTTTTTGTTTTGTTTTGCTTTGCTTTAGTTTGTTCTGTTTTTGGAAAAACATCTATTCAGATCCTCTGCTGATTTTTTAATTGGGTTGTAGGTTTTTATTAATTTTTTTTAGTGAGAAAGGGGGGCAGAAATGAAGAGAGAGAGATGAGGAGCATTAATTCTTTGTTGTGGCACCTTAATTGTTCATTGATTGCTTTCTTATATGTGCTTTGACCAGGGGGCTCCATCAGAGTGAGTGACCCCTTGCTCAAGCCAGCAACCTTGGACTCAAGCCAGAGACCATGGGGTCATGTCTGTGATCCCACGCTCAAGCTGGTGAGCCTGCCCTCAAGCCAGATGACTCCATGCTCAAGCTGGATGAGCCTGTGCTCAAAGTGATGACTTTGTGGTTTAGAAAGTGGTTCCTCAGTATTCCAGGACAACATATTCTATCCACTGCACCACTGTTTTATTATTTTTTAACTTCATGGCCTGGGAATGTTGATTTACCTCAAATAGCGTGGGTAACAAAAGTACTGAAATCAAGAATCCCAAGGTCTGGGACTTTATCTTGTTCACTGCTATATCTCCAGCAACTGGACCGCGTCCGGCACACACACTATACAGGCAATGACTGGTAAACGACTGAATATTGATTAGAGTTGTGAGGTTTTTCACAAATAAAAGTTTCTATATCATGCTTTGGAAGCATCGATTTATTTTAGTAACTGAGAAAAAACTGATATTAAGTTTTAATTGTTGACAATGAATATGAATGATGAACAAAAATTATTGTGTAAACACTAGTTAGGAGAATTTTAAAAATTTACTCTCCAAATGCTAGAAGTAACGAGAGTGCCAAGAATAAAGCCATTTAACCATTTGAAATATTTCATCTTATTTATGTGTTTAAGGAGATTTTCAGGACTCTTAACACTGTAATAGAAATATTTACTTACTTTTCAGGTTAATTAAAAATGAAAATTTGAAGGTTATATCTACTTGTATAGGATAATGCACTCTTTTTCCAAAAATGTGGAGTCTAAAAACTGGGTGAGTCTTATATAGTAGTTGTAGGTCTTTTTTACTTGCATTTACCACTTTTTCGCGCTTGTTGCCTTTTTTTTCAAATTTCAGGCCTCCAAATTAAGGTCTGTCTCATACATGGGAGCGTCTTATGCATGGGGAAATATGGTATAATAACTAGTATATTGATCTTATTACAGAAACTGCAGTAAAAGAATCATTGTACCTTAAAAGACATTGGTCTTGGAGTTATTTTATTTTCTTTATACTTTTTTGCAGTACTTACATTTTTAAAAATAACTATATATGTATATTTTATAATCATAGAAAATTTTCTTAGTGCTAGTTCATTAAAATATTAAAATAGAAATGTCTGACTCTATGTTCTAGGTGTTGCGACATACCTCCCAATGAGCCGCTTGCAGGTTTCATTTGCAGAGATCACAGTGGGGCTGACCCTTCCATAGAATATTTTAAGGTCCTTGATTGTGTCTGTGCCATCTTCAAACCTCACACTCATCCCAGCATTGATGGTGGCAAAGGCATTCTGACTTTGGGGCATTCGCTGTCCCGACACAAAGTGCCACTGGAAATAGAAAAGCCCTCAGAACGTTTAATGCTTAGCTCTCCTGTCTGACAAAGAGACATGACTTAGATGATTCTTATAATGAAAAGGATCCTGTAAATGCACTTGAATTCTCACTCTTATTTACTCTAGTGCTGACTACATGTGAGTGCGGGCCTATGTGTTTGATTTATATTAATATTTAATCTTCATAACAACTAAACTATTTCCAAATACTCGTGAGGAAATTGAGAGGTTAAGCAACTTACACAAGGTTGCATAGTTAGTGACAGCTGGGGTTCAAATCCAAGCAGTCTGGCTCTACAGTCTACACTATCTACTTCCAACTTCAAATCAGCACAGTTGGCCCAGGGCAAGTGACTTAAATGCTTGGGTCTTAATTTTCTTTAAAATAAGATTGGGTTT
Organism: Saccopteryx bilineata; assembly: GCF_036850765.1. NCBI lineage: Eukaryota > Metazoa > Chordata > Mammalia > Chiroptera > Emballonuridae > Saccopteryx > Saccopteryx bilineata. Next base: position 34,669,627 of record NC_089494.1, read on the forward strand.
GATCAGATGGTGCCTCAGGGGATGAGGGGGAATATCAGGAGATGGGGTGTTTCTCAGAGAGAACTGCCAAACCTCCATTTTAAACTAGTTTAGTGTTCTGTGTCAATTTCATTCAAATAAAGAGTTCTACTGTTAAAAAGAAAAAGCTTAAAAACCACCGCACCAAATGGTTTCCAAAGTGTTTTCCCAGTTTACATTTGTCATTTTAGGTGAAATCTTATCATTAATGATAAATATTAGAGTGACAAAATGTGTGGCCAGTGTCTCTGGTGGGGGTGAGGAAGAGGTTAACCTTACCATCACGGACCCTATCAGGGATAAAACATTTTTATTATAGAAAGCAAAGGTGATGAAGAAGTGTTTGAGACGCACATCACATTTACTTCACTGTACTGAGTGGTGAGGACTTCTCTCTCCATTCCTGCTGCCACCACCTGCTTTATTTCTCCCTCTTGTAATATTGTATTAGCCTCCTAACTATTCATTTAACCTTCAGCGTATCCTCCAATCAATTTTCCCTCTAAATTTCCAGTGGATTGATATTCCTAAAATGCCACTTTCATTAAGAATTTTCCTTGCTTTAAAGTCTTCATTGGTGCCTGAGGTCTGCTAGAACACGTACAAGCTGCCTGCTGAAGCAATTGATACGGAGTCCCAGCCTCCCGCCTAGCCTCGCTTCCTGGGCCTCCTCCAGCCACCTTGCCCTGCTGCCTGGTCTCCAAGCTGCCATTCCCCCAACCCCCACCTCCCTGCTGCACTCCCACCTCCTTCCTTCCTCTGATCTATGCTGGATTCCAACTGCTTTTCTTCCCCTTTGAACATCATCAGGGGAGGGCTAGTAGCCCCATCCCTGGAACTACTCCAGCTAATTGTCCACTTAGTTCCTGTCTAAGAGGATTGGGTATTTCCTCTTTCAAGACCTCTGTCCTAGATTTAAAGAATTTCAAAGACAAACTGTGTCTAGAAATCTGTATAGTGTCTTCTGGATTTAGCCCTGTGTTTGGTTTGCAGAGTGGGAGGTAGATAATAAACAAATAATTTTATTTAAAATGTATGGTTAATAGATGTTGTATGACTTGGAAGTATTTTATGATGATGAACATTTAGTTTACCAGAAACTTAATATAGATGAAACTGACAATAGTTTGACTCAATTTTTTGTTAAAATACATATTTATCTGAAAACAAAAAATCAGCTTATCTCATAAAAGATTCTTCTTTTGCAGAGAGGTAAGGTGTACGAAAATACTTTTCTTTTAATTAAAAGAACACAAGATAAAAAATTTATGTAATAACAACGAATATATAACACAATGCAGCCTGGAGTATATACATCTTTATAATAGTACGGTCATTGATTTTATTCTTTTTTTTATTGCAAGAGGGACCATGAAGACAAAAGTGTCTAAGATCCACAAAAGCCCCAATGTGGGCCTGATGAAAGCGAATGAAGCAGTCATCTGGGAATTGGTCCCTTCCTGAGAGCAGCCCCCCACATTCTCCCTGCAGCGGTTGGTTGGAACCAGAGATGGCACTGTCCCCGGAAGGCTGTGTGTGGCTTCTGCACGGGGTACAGGGACAGTGGGGTTCCCTAGGGGTTGGGGGTGGGCCAGGGAGCCCTTACCTGAGTAGAGTAGGGAATATAAACAGATAACAGGATCTCTTCCGACTTAAGGCTGGCTTCAGGTGATCTCTCAAGGAAATGGCCGTCTAAAGGAATCTGCCGTTCTCCTTCTATCAGAGAAATGACCTTGATTAGAATGAACTTATCAAATTGGAGACTGTCCACCAAAGGGCTGATGTGATGTATCTGGGGAAAAAGAGAGAGTGCAGGCAGGGAGCCAGAAGAGGTGGGTTCGAGTTCCAGGTTTCAAGCTGCGTCACCTTAGGCAAGTCACAGAAACTTTGGGGCTTCTGGTTCCTCGTTTGCAGATGAAAGAGTTGGACCAAATAAGCTGAAAAGTATTTTCTGGTTCTTACAACCCATTATATGTCTTTCCCAAGTGTTGGCCTTGAAGAACTTTAAAGCTATATAGAAATAACCTAGTTTTGCTAATGGAAAATGGGTAGAATATATTTCAGAAATGTGATAACTGAGGCCCAGAAGTCAGATGTATTAAGTGACTTCTCTGCAGTACTAGAGATGGATGAGTGGCAGAGGTCAGTAGCCCCATATACAGCTTTTTTTCCCTCCTTTAAGCAGCTTAACCTACTCTCTTATTTGATCCACGTTATTTCTAAATGTGATTTTAATCAAAGCGAGAGTATCTTACAACAATATCCCTACAAATAATATGTATTATTTTTATTTCTTTAAGTTTAAACCATTTTCCTTGGCAAGGATCAAGCTGTTTTTGAATAAAGATAGAAATAGTGAGTAATATGCCCCACAAACTTGATTTTGTTTGAAATGAAAAGTCCTATAATGAAAATCCACCTTTATGAAACTCTGACATCAAATATGTCATAAAAATTTAAAACCACATAGATACAGCTCATATATTTGTAAAACTGCTTTTGGATTCTACAAGAATATGGCCAAATAGTTAAGAAAAATGGTCATGTGCAGTAACTTCCCTGATCTACCAGATATAAAACATCTGGAGAACAGGATTATCGATCTCAGTTTCATTCTTATGTTTGCGGGAATGTAGATATAGCCCATATATTTGGTCAGTCTAAGTTAGAGATACTTGGTTTATGGAAGGAGATACCTAACTGACAGTGATAATTATAACTGAATGCCTAAACGTTGGTCTCTTACCTTTAGATATCAGATTGATGATAGCATCTCCTGCTGCTAAAATTGGATTTAGGTCAGAATAATTCAGCCTGCTCACCACATGTCCTCCTAAAGTCTAGAAAAATAAAGATGACATTATTTTTTTTAAAGCTACACTTAATCATTCAACAATTAAGCAATTATGTATACAGTGGTCTCTTATAAGCTTGTAATCCTCCTCTTTGCTTCATAGAGAGATGTGGCAGAGCTTTGGGGCAGCTAATTAGATTCAGACAACACATCATTCAAGAGTTCGACCCCTGAGTCCAGTTCAAATACATTGCTTAATAAAATATTTCTTTCCCGGCCTGACCTATGGTGGCGCAGTGGATCAAGCTTCAACCTGGAATGCTGAGGTCGCCAGTTCAAAACCCTGGGCTTGCCCGGTCAAGGCACATATGGGAGTTGATGCTTCCTGCTCCTCCACCCCCCTTCCCCCTCTGTCTCCTTTAAAATGAATAAATAAAAATAATTAAAAAAAGAATATTTTAAATATTTCTTTCCCATGTGTAATAAGGAAGTAAATTTCTTCGAGAACGAGCCGTGGTGTGAGTGTTTAATAACACAGAAAGGCGGAGACTGGAGTCTGAATAAGCTCTAAAGAACAGGGATATGAAACACTCATCTTCAAAATGTTTGTTCTGCTGTTGTGTGATAAAATTTCTCTCTTGCCCAAACCATCAATAAAGCTGCTCAGACGTGGCCTTGAATGAAGTCTTTTGAAGGGAGCTAAGAAGACAAGATGATGAGATGAAAATGTGGTCCAGAGAAAGGGATAGCAGATGCCAAAGGTGAAAACATATGATGGGTTTTGAGAATCGACAAAAATAGGATCAGAGACAATTAGGAGAAATGTGCCTTCCTCCAAATCCCACAGAACTACCCATCATGTGTGGAATGGGCAGTGGTTCAAACTGGTTTCTCTTAAATCTTTAATTATAAGGAAATCTCTGGGGACAACCGAGAATTTACGTTTGGGATACACATGTTTAGAAACTGACCTCAGTGCAAAGGTCTAAGAGGAGAACCATCCATGAAAAAGTAATTTGGAAATGTAGGCTCTTGTTTACTAAACCTTGGAAAGACGTATTTTACAGACTAATAGACCTGGACAGGATTTCAGAAACAGTTCATTTAGTTGAACCTTATCTTTTAAAATAGAGAAACAGTGGCTTATCTAGGTCAAGTGGCTTTTCCATTCATAGTGACAGGCTAAGATTAGAAACTGGGCATTTTCAGACTCCAGGACCATAATCGTGATAATCGTGTTATATAATATGTCGCTGCTTAATCTGGGCATAAGCATATAGGCATGGCACACACACACACACACACACACACACACACACTCATGTTGTAAAGGTTTATTCAACACTGACTTGGGTTTCCTCTTTAGAGTAATGTTTGCTAAACTGAGCAGGACTATATGACTGTATCTAACTAGGTCTTATTTTATAAAACACCAGAGAACGTACCGCCATATTCCTAATCTGGGCTCCGGCAAGTGTCTTCAGATGCTTCAGGAGGGCGCGGTGGGTCTGAGTCTTCGCATTCGGTTGCTCCGAAACAATAAAATGTAAGGCATCACTCAGCTGGGCAAGGCTGTAGCCCGCACCTATTGTCACCCCTGAAAATAAGATACTGGATTGAAACCTGACAGTGAACTTTAAAAGACACATGGGCTGCATGGAAGCAATCTTTCAAATATAGCTTCTCTTTTCATTATTCACTTAGAATGACAAAACACAAAGGGAAAAATTTATTTCTGGCAATTACCATTTATCTCAAATATTAGGTACAAAATTTTTTCTCTCAGTCATGTATACAGCCATAGATGCCACATATGTTAGTACATATCAATAAAAATATCTAAACTTTATTAGTTTATTTCCAATTTAGTGTTTTCCAGAATGTATTGGTTCAATATCAAAATTTCAGCCAAGATTTTGTAAGACTTTCAAAAATCACTAAGCCTAAGTGGGAATTGATCGGCAAATTCACAGTGGCCATTTGCCCTTCTTCTAGCTAGAGCCTTCTGTTCTCTCATCAGAACAAGAGTAGATATCTGACTATACCTTGGGTCAGTTTCATCATGGGATGCTTACATGAAACACGTGATGTCATCCAGTTTATGCATTCTTAAAGGGGGCAATACCACTTCCAAGAAGGTGAAAAAATATTTCTCTTTGCACATGAACAGATATATTGTCTGTCTGTGGTTTTAAAATTTTAAGGAGGATTGATTATAGAAAAAAATTTCTATTGCCCTTGGAGAGGCAACAGTAACAAGGTTGAGAAACACTGGTTTCATTCTATAGGTCCTAGCTCCCCAACCCCTGCACTCCACCCTCACCAAGTGCCTCCACACCTTCCTTCCAACCCTCTCCAGTGCCAGTCCGGCTTCCCCCTGCTTCATCTCTACCTGTGAGTTCTTTGGTGTGGATTTTCCAGTGAGTGAAGAAATTAATGGTCTGACTGACTTAAGATTAGCAGGTCAGAAGGGAAGCAGACAATTTTCCATTTGACTGCTATTTACTTATTGAAGACAACCTTGTTTTATGTAGCATTTTTAGCTCCCACCACCTGTAATCCATTCAAATGTTAAGTTTTGGTAATGGATAGTGGAAGATAGCTTTATCTGGTGCATTATGTTGGAGGAGTACTTGACTAAGTGTAAGAAGACATAGGATCTAGTCCCCACTTAACCAAATGTTAGCTGTGTGAAGTTGGGAAGTTTCCTCAGCCTTTGACTCAATGTCTTCTTTAGAAGAACGGAGATACCAAGACTACCTGCTGTGACACCTCCCAGGGTTGTCATGAGGATCAAAAGAAATAAGAGATATGAAAGCACTTGGTAAATTTTCAAAAGAGTACAAAATAAATAAGGTTGTTCTTCATAGTTAAACATTCAAATTTTGTAGCCCAGACTGTGTGTGTGTGAGAATATGTGTGGGTTTAGATGAGCCTTCAACAAATTGGTGAATCGTGGAGTAATCTCTATCTAGCAAGACCCTTTCCTACCGGCCAGACAATGTCTTAAGCCTTTTTCAGCCAGTCTTCCCATGCCTGGTTGAACTACATGGCATCTTACCACCATCATGGTTCCTCTGACAATGTAGTACTCAGTGACACAACAACTGAGTGGGTTAGTTTGAAAAAATTCAGTGAAAACACATAGTTGATGCTCAATAATCATATCAGAATGAATAAATGTGGTCAGATAATCTATGAAGTCCTCATATCAGCCCAGTGTATATACTTAACTGTTCAACAACAGCCAATTATTGCATCTCATTAGAAAGAAAAGTACATACCATTATCTATGCTGTCCACAAAATACAGTTCTGGAAGCCCAAGTGGAGATACGAAAACTGGATGGAATACATTTCCGAATTTAATGTCACGTCCTTAAGGAGAAAAACATTTAAAGTAATTAGAAAAGCACGTCTTGGGTGCTAATAGATGTTGCTTACTGATAATCCAGAGTGAAAATTGTGACACAAATGATGCAAAAGAAAACAACAACAAAGTATTCTAAAAACCATAGGTATCTGTTAATAATAATGAATTGCACTTGTAAAGAGTTTAAAGAAAGATGTAAGTGTATTATTTACCTAAAGAACATACTTTAAAACCACCTACCCACTGTAGTGTTCCCCATCACAAGAGGGGCTTTGGGGTAATTGGCTTTCAGCTCCAGAAGGTCGTTGAAAGTCACAGGGGTAATCCAGGTAGTCCTCTCCCCTTGGAACGTCAGCCTTTTCTTGTGTGGATCTTCCGCCATTCTCTGCAGAGAAGCAAAGCCAACAGACTTTCAGGTAAGGTTGTTGGACTACGTACCATGAGTATATACTCTTCTCTATGTGTCCAAATGGCTTGCTGGTAATTTTAGCTTTCTGAGGTGACCTAACTTCTAGGGAACAGGAAAGGGGACTAGTTTGAAAATGGATTTTTAAGTTTTGTGTGGGCACCATTGAATAAACACCATAACAGTGCTCTGCCCATTAACACCTGTATCTAGAGCAGAGCAAACTCTATATTTGAGAAGTAATTTTGTGAAGAGGAGGTAGCATGACACGGTGAAAGTGTCTAAAACGCCAGGTTTCTTGTTCTACTTCTGTCCCAAGAGTGACTCAGAGGGACCTCATCTTCAGGATTAGATTTCTTTCATGGGATGAACATTGCTCATAGGCAAAGTTATCCTTGAAAAAATTCCTTGAATCATCCACCAGGTATATTGTATGTGGTTTTTTTTTTACAACTCTGTAGATATTTACATATGTATGCACATAACTATAACTATATATAGACATATAATCTTTAAATAGTAGGTGTGTCCAAGTTCTCACACTCTGAGGGGTGTGCAGAGACTGAGACCCTCTGAGAAGCCCATAGAATCATATCCCTCTTCTCATGCTCTCTCCAGGGTATAGCCATGGAATAGAATGATGGTTATATCACACTATTTATATTATTCCCTTTCTTTCTTCCACTGAGTTGGAACCACAGAGGTTAAAAGTAAGAATAGCAAAATTCCATTATACTAAGTATCATCTGATTTTTATTTTACCAGTTTTACAAAATGCCTTAAACATATCTCACAGAGTAGCTCTGTGACATTGAATAAGTCACCTGTACACTCTGAGCTCAGGATCTTCAACTGAGGAGGTGAACCGAAGCATCTTAGAGGCCCTGGCAGCCCCACTCTTCTGAGGTAAAGCTGTCTGCTTCAACTTATTTATAGTGGAGCTGAACAAGCTCCTAAAAATGGGTTGTGCACCGGACACAATTCCAACTTTGAACGTCTAACACTCGGTAAGTCCACAGGCTAATAGAGAAAGGATTCTACCACATTACGTTATGAAAGAACAAAAGTAAAGCATCTTACTATCAGTTCAGGAGGGAATATAGGCTCCTGGGACGGGTCCAAGGGCTGGAATTCATCTTTGTTGTACAGTTTGGTACACATCTTCACAAAACAAAAGAGAAACGACTTCAGAGACACTGAGAGATGTGTAGGAAACTCTGTGAGACTTCAGAGTTCCGGTCTAAACCTCTGACTCCTCAGCTTCACACGGAGCTGCCAGAGCCACAGCGTGTCCCTGAGCGGAACTTTTCCCACCCACAGAGGACCGTGACAGCTTCCCTGGCAGATTTACTGAACCCTGGGCTTGCTCTGTGGGTGTCAGGAATTGGGTGTTAAGCTTCTGTGCTGAATATCAGGTATTATCTGTGGATATTTATTTGCCATGAGCACGAGGATGCACCACTGTGCTCGATTGGGGGTGGCGTGGGATAGGTCAACCCAGATCAGGCACAGAAGGTTGTGATGCTTCTGCAGGAAAACAGCCTTCTGTGGTGACTGGCCTCAGGAAAGGCATGGGCTTGCTGCTTTGGGGGACTTTTTAAGGCTGTTTATGCCCTGGATTCACTGAAAAGAATAGAAAATTTGCATAAATTTAGGTTTCTGTGGATATTTTTCCCACCTGCAAACACAACACCAGATACTTACTTTTTCATGTGTATTTGCAAAGGATTTTTCTTCTTGATCCATGCAATATTTTCCTGATCCTTTTATTTCACAAACAGTTGATTCCTTAGGAAGTAATTCAGTTTAAAACAAATTCATTGGTTGATTCTTTAAATACTAACCTAGGGAGGTACCTGGCAGTGCCCAGACCCCACAGGATCTGTGGAGGTAATAATAGAGTGTGTCCTTGCCCTCAGGAACTCTGTAAATGGGTGGGGTGGAGAACAGCGTATTGTATCACCGAACAGCTTGGGAAAAAGGCAGGCATGTGCACCATGCTCACGAAAGGGCCACGTTAATGGTCTCACTCAAGTCTCAGGGGAGGACAAAGAGGGTTAGAGGAAGATGTGGTCCACAGCTGAGGCTTCCTACTAAAAGTGAGGTAAATGAAATGTAGCTAGAAGGTAGTAATTTAAAAACCATAAAAGATGGCTCTTCTTTGTTGTAATGGTCATACGATTTGTATCTTTAATGAAGTCTTGGGGGGAAAAAACTGCTTTCAGACTTTCTACACACACATAAAGAAACTGAAAACCTGAGTTTATTTGGATGCTTTTGTAGCTGTTCCAAAGTATTTGGATAATTTAAGTCCCAGATCATTCTACCTTAATTTTCAGGACATTTCATGTAGACCCAAAGTAGTGTTTTAAGCCCGAATTCACTAGTCTGTTACTGCAACTCAGATGAATAATTTCATTCTTGTCTTCCCTGTTCAGACAGAGCCTAAGAGTCTGTGGACATTCACAGACCAATGATTTGACTTCATACATGGGGACAAGGAGACCTGGGTTCTAGTTCCTGCTTTAACACATACTAGTTAGGTTGAGTTGATTAAATTAAGAAAATAAAATACAGTTCAAAGAGGTTTGATAAATTAAATATGCAATAGATGTGCACTGCATTTGACACATAGGAAGAGCCAAAGTGATGGTTAATACTCTTGTATATACATGTATGTTTATAGTATATATATATATATATATATATATATATATACACACACACACACACACACACACATACATGTGGCAATTTTCTACAGAGTTAAGAAGGGATTTAAATTTTGTGACAATGGTAAGTACAATAAAGTAACTAATGTAAACTGCTGAGTGTAGGAACTAGAGTGAATGAAACAATAATATCTATCATTGTATAGATTTTGTCTCCAGGAAAATAATTACATAGTATTAGGTTGAATCATATGAAGCTGTTGTTTTTGTGGATCAAAAATGGTGGAATATTGGCCTTTCACATGGTTCAACTTTAATAGCATCTTACTCAAGATTTAAAATAAACAGACCTGCAGTTTTTAAAGTGTTTTGAGTTGTTCATTACTAGCGTAAAAGTAGTTTCTTTCTTCAAAAAAATTTAGAATTTGGAATTAACTTATGTCCCTTGAAGTGTTTTGGTCAACCAAAATTATATACAGTTCATTTTTATCATACAAATGGCTGCTGGCAGAAATACCCTAACTGAACTCTTGTTGAAAGTATGTCTCCTCTTAATATGTATATTTAACTTTCTGAAAACTTCATACAACTCTAAACTACCCCCACACACTAAATCACTCTTCCACCTTCCTTCATCCCGATTCTTTGATCTCTCAACTTTGAAGATGGCGTGAATTTGTTCCTCACTACATCCTCCTTTATCTGGAGAGTAGAATTCTGCACTCATTCCTGAACGTTCTGGGTTCACACTCCCACACTGGTCTGGTCCTCACTGCCTCCTGCCTAGCATTCTGCACTAGTCCATGCTCTCATTCCCATCATTTCTTTCCAGGCTGATTCTTCTTGAGTCTCCTCTGTGTCTTTCCTTCCTGCTCATTAATTCCTTTTCATTCCTGCTCCTTCAGATCTTATCTGCATGGGATAGAGGATAGACTGAGCTTTTAATAATCTTGCTTTTCATTCATGGTTTAATTGTTTCTTAGTCTATATTTCACTTTCTTCAATAGAGTTTGCATCTATTTAAGTCATAAACCATACATTTTACTTCTTAGGATAGTGCCTAATTTAGGACTAAAAAAGATAGATGCAATAAGTTTATTAAAAAAATACTAACAGTGCAATTCAATGAACTTCAGTGATTGGGATGGTCAATATGAGGTTATTTTAGAGATAATTAAGCACAATGCATGATTATACAAAGGTTTATTAATGTGTTAAGCCAGATGAAAAAAATTATATACATATTTTTTATTTTAACTTACCACGCTGAAAGTTTTCCCACTTTCTACGATGGGACGGTATCCAGTACAGCGACATAAATTACCTGATTAAGAAAGAGATCAATTTTTAATGAATGATATAGAAATATATTGCATATTTGTGCTTCATGTTTTCAGTGGAAAGCTGTATTAGTAATTAGGTTCTTTTTGTTTCCCCCAGCAAAATGTCTCTTCTGAACAGGGATGTTCTTCAGAAATATATATTGTGATTATGTTTTCTTTCTGAAATATCACAAAGATCACCATAATTTTTCTCAATTAACTCTTCCTGCCTTATTTCTCAGCCTTGTCTTAACTCATGTATCCTGCCACCCGTCCTCCCCATAACGTCTCAGATGTGGTCCTTTGCTAAGCTTTATTCATGAAGTCTTTTCTCCTTCAAATGCCCTCTTAGGGAAAGTGTGTCCATTAAACAGGGCCCAGCCTCCTTTCTCCATGGGGTCTGCTCTAACACCCCAGTGGTTTGTAAAAGCTTTTTGAATTCTTCATTACTGGTCTAAATGTACCGTAGTTTGTATTACCCGTTGCAGAACTGTACCACTCATTGTCTGATTCTTCTGCAGACCTATCCTCAATGTGCCAGAGTAGGGTCATCTTTGTACATGCTTAATCTCCCTCATTGGTGCTTAAGTTCATGGAAAAGGCAAAGAATATCTTAGATTCTCTTGAACTCACTCAGTACAGCACAGTAGTGTTCAAAAAGTACCTGGTATTATTTTAATCAGTCAAGATTTCCAAAACTTGGTAGAAATGATGAAGAAACCACTGTCTTTTCAGAAAGTATACTGCTCATAAAAATTAGGGGTTATTAATGGTAAAATATTCCCTAATTTTTTGTGAGCTGTACATATTCAAATTTTACAGCCTGTAGAAATATTTATGAAGATGTTTTACTAGCATGGAAAAAATTCTTATGTTCAGGGGTCGGGAAGCTTTTTGGCTGAGAGAGCCATGAACACCACATATTTTAAAATGTAATTCCGTGAGAGCCATACAATGACCCGTGTATATTACGCATTATCCAATAAAAATTTGGTGTTGTCCCGGAGGACAGATGTGATTGGCTCCAGCCAACCGCAACCATGAACATGAACGGTAGGAAATGAATGAACTATAATACATGAGAATGTTTTATATAACGTTTTTTTTTTAATTAAAGATTTGTCTGAGAGCCACATGCAGCCATCAAAAGAGCCACATCTGGCTCGTGAGCCATAGGTTCCCGACTTCTGTGTTATACTTTTAGAATTGTATATATAATGTAAGAGCACATATATATAATAGTCACAAGTGTTTAAATGAAGCAAAGAAAAAAAAAGAAAAAGCCATGCATACAGAAGCCTGAAAGTAAATGTATCTGGTCATTGTTGTCTCCTGGTGGCAGAAATATGAATGAGGTTATCCTTTGTCTTTTAATTTTTTATAATAGGAATGTGTTATTAAAATTATTATATTCGGAGTGACGTCACGGAAATGGCGCCGTGAGAAGCGCGTCCGACAACTCTCCCCTAAATCACAACAAATTTATCAACTAGAAACAGAAAAATTTATCCTCGGAGCATTCCGGAGTTCCACACAAACTGAAAGCAAAAGGACTGTTATCACTTGAATCTGAGAGACGAGGGTGTGGAGGAAGCTACCGCAGCGACGCTCATTCAAGCCGCCAGGGAGTGCGCCCGCGGTGAGTCAGCCCATATACTTGGGAACCGCAAGCCGCCGCGAGCGGCCGACCGCGAGCCGCCGTGAGCCCGCGAGCTGCAGCGAACCCCCGCGAACCGCCACCGCGAGCTGCCGCGAGCCCCCGCGAACCGCCACCGCGAGCGGCCGCCACGAGCCGCCGCGCGCGCGCCCGGTCCGGTTGAGCACTGCTGACGTTCCCAGCGGCCCGCACACTGCGAGTGGGGGTCGCCGGCCACCGGTGCCCGGAGCGCCCCATTCGCGCGCGTGCCTTGGGCATTCCACGCGCCCAGGGCGCCCTACTGGCCCGCACACCCAGGGGGCTCCATTATCCTGCGCCTGGTGCGGTCCAGCCGCCAGCGGCGGGGCGATCGGGAGAGGCTTGGGAGATTCTCTCCGTGGGCGGGGCACCTCACCCAGCCATTCAAGCTAACAATCAAGCGTTGGGGGAGGGGTGCGCGCAGGCAGCCTAATATACCTTCGGAAACACAGCTGCGACCCAATCACTGAAATTAGCTTAACCCATAAAATCTGCGCACCCTCGGTTCTAATTGATAAGATCTCTCTCAGTTCAGCGGTCCAAGACAAGAGGCGTGATATTTTTTAGTGCCTCTCGCTAAAGGGGCGGGGGCAACTTCTGATTAATAGAGCCTCCATATTCAGGGATAAATGCTAACAAGAAGGACTTGGCAGATAATAAGGTCTATACTACACTAGTCGTAAGCAGAGACTAGTGCCTCTTCTTCCCTGCAAAAACAGGCTACAAAGTGTGGAAAGCCTGTGTTGAGAGGTCCAACTAAATGATAGGCGCTGAACAGTCACCTTGACAACAATTGACTCCCACCCCCGCCTGATTACACTGGAGGCCCTGACTCTCAGAGCCTTTCCCAAAGCCTTGCACTGAGTGGGGATAGAGTGGGGATTTCCCAGCTCTTTGAGCCTCTTACTCCCCAGGCAGAAGCAGTTGCAGCCTTATAGCTGGATCACCAGGCTGCTAATTCAGAAAGGGGGGACTAGGAGAGAGAATCCAGGAAAGCAAACTCTCTCATCGTTGGACCCTGCAAACGCCAACAAGCCTTTACTTCCAGCAAGACTAAAGCCAATTATATGACATTGCCATAGAATCCCATCAACTGCAAATCCCTAACTAAGAGTGACACAGGGGCAGAGCCTGGGGTACAGAGTCACCGACTAGGAAGAGGGAGAGAAAAGAAAAAGGAAGAAGTTAACCTCTCAAAATCAAGAAAAACCCACAGACTTTACAACTTGATCCACTAATTTTTTTTGTTGTTGTTGTTGTTGTTGCTTGTTTCTTCTATCTTTTTGCCTTTATTTCCTCCACCTCGGTCCTTCTATTCTCTGCCCATCTTATGCTTCCCCTTTCTTGAACTACACTACCCATGAGTGTTGCATTTTATTTTTCTTCTTCATCCTCACCCTCCTTTAAGGTTATACTCCAAAACACTTAACTCTCACTCTCTCCTCTTTTGTTTTTTTCTTGTTTTGCTTTATTTTGTTTTTTTTCTCCTCCTATTTTATTTCTTCCTTCGTTTTTCTCTTTTTCTTATTTTTTCCTTTCTATTCATTTTTTCTTTTCTCATTTTACTTTCCTCCCATATAATCCTCAATCATGAACAAATTAGTTAATTTGGGACTCAAGGCTTTTTTTTGGTTTTATTTCTCTTTTTTGCTTTTGTTTTTATTTTTTTTTTCTCTCTTGTTTGTTTATTTTTGTGGCATTTTGGGTCCTCCCAACCCAAGGTCTCCATTGTATTTAGTCTTCGCTCCACTTAATACAACAGATTTTTACTTATTATTTTTATTTTTTCTTCTTTATTATTCTTTTTTGGTCCTTTTTTTCTGATTCCCTCTTATCCCTCTCATTATATCTCTTAGTTGACCATCACTTACAAGCAAATCATCTTATGCTTGTCTAAGATTTTCTTCCTTTTTTTTTTTTTTTTTTTGCATTTAGTAGGTCCCTACTCCCATTTTTTGCCCCTTGAACTCTTCACCCCAAATCAGGCCCTCCATTATAGGCACAATATTTCCCTGAGGAGGGGAGAGGAGGGAAAGAGAAGAGAGAAAAAAGGGGGAAATAATAAATTATTACTGTTTTTTTTTTGTGGGGTGTTTTACCCTTTTTTTTTTTTTCTTTTTTCTTTTTACTCTTTATTAATTCTAATTAGTGCTATCAATAAGACCACCCTCAGATGCCGATAAGAAAGAGGAAATCAAATATTATGGATACAAAAGAAAGAGAGGTAACACAAATAGATGTGGAAAAATCTATGGAGAAAAGACTTAACATATTGGAAACCTTGGAGCTAAATGACAGAGAATTTAAACTAGAAATCTTAAAAATACTCAGAGATATACAAGAAAACACAGAAAGGCAATATAGGCAGATCAGAAAACAACTCAATGAACACAAAGAATATATTACCAAGGAAATTGAAACTATAAAAACAAATCAAACAGAAATGAAAAACTCAATTCACGAGCTGAAAAACGAGGTAACAAGCTTAGCTAACAGAACAGCCCAGATTGAAGATAGGATTAGTGAAATAGAAGACAAACAACTTGAGGCACAACAGAGAGAAGAAGAAAGAGACTCAAGAATAATAAAAAATGAGAAAGCCCTACAGGAATTGTCTGACTCCATCAGAAAGAATAACATAAGAATAATAGGTATATCAGAGGGAGAAGAGAAAGAAAATGGAATGGAGAATATACTCAAACAAATAATAGATGAGAACTTCCCAAGCCTGTGGAAGGAACTAAAGCCTCAAATTCAAGAAGCAAACAGAACACCAAGTTTTCTTAACCCCAACAAACCCACTCCAAGGCACATCATAATAAAGATGACACAAACCAATGACAAAGAAAAAATTCTCAAGGCAGCCAGGGAAAAGAAGAGTACAACATATAAAGGAAGGCCTATTAGATTATCATCAGATTTCTCAGCAGAAACTCTACAAGCTAGAAGAGAGTGGACCCCAATATTTAAAGCCCTGAAAGAGAGGAACTTTCAGCCAAGAATACTATACCCATCAAAGCTATCCTTCAAGTACAAAGGAGATATAAAAACATTCACAAATACAGAAAAGATGAGAGAATTTATCAGCAGAAAGCCCCCACTCCAGGAAATACTAAAGGGGGTTTTCCAACCAGATTCAAAGAACAAAAGAAAACAGCACCACAAGTAACAGCTCCAAGAAGAACACAATAAAACCAAACTTAAACTGTGACAACAAAGGAAAAAAAAGAGGAGAGAGGATGGAGATTAACAGTAGCAAAGGACGATGAAGTGCAGAAATACTCATAAGATAGGGTACTACAATGAATATGGTAGGTACCCTTTTCATTACTTAATGGTAACCACTCTTGAAAAAACCACCACAAAAACACTTGACTTAAAAAAGGTAGCAACAGAGGAAAGAAGTATGGAACACAAACAAACAAAAACAAATGATAGAAAAAGAAAAGAGAAGAATCAAACAAGATACAAAACTAACAGAAAGCAATTTATAAAATGGCAGTAGGGAACGCACAAGTGTCAATAATTACACTAAATGTAAATGGATTAAACTTACCAATAAAAAGACACAGAGTAGCAGAATGGATTAAAAAAGAAAATCCAACTATATGCTGCCTACAAGAAACACATCTAAGCAACAAGGATAAAAAGAAATTCAAAGTGAAAGGCTGGAAAACAATACTCCAAGCAAACAACACCCAAAAAAAAGCAGGCATAGCAATACTCATATCTAATAATGCTGACTACAAGACTGAAAAAGTACTCAGAGACAAAAATGGTCATTTCATACTGATTAAGGGGAAGCTGAATCAAGAAGACATAACAATCCTTAATATATATACACCAAACCAAGGAGCACCAAAATATATAAGACAGCTACTTATTGACCTTAAAACAAAAACTAACAAAAATACAATCATACTTGGAGACCTCAATACACCGCTGACGGCTCTAGATCGGTCATCCAAACAGAGAATCAATAAAGATATAGTGGCCTTAAACGAAATACTAGAACACCTGGATATGATAGACATCTACAGGACACTTCATCCCAAAGCGATAGAGTATACATTTTTCTCTAGTGTACATGGAACATTCTCAAGAATTGACCATATGTTGGGCCACAAAGACAATATCAGCAAATTTAGAAAAATTGAAATTGTACCAAGCATATTTTCTGATCATAAAGCCTTGAAATTAGAATTCAACTGCAAAAAAGAGGGGGAAAAACCCACAAAAATGTGGAAACTAAACAACATACTTCTAAAAAATGAATGGGTCAAAGAAGAAATAAGTGCAGAAATCAAAAGATATATACAGACAAATGAAAATGAAAATACGACATATCAGAATCTCTGGGATGCAGCAAAAGCAGTAATAAGAGGAAAGTTCATATCACTTCAGGCCTATATGAACAAACAAGAGAGAGCCGAAGTAAACCACTTAACTTCACACCTTAAGGAACTAGAAAAAGAAGAACAAAGACAACCCAAAACCAGCCGAAGAAAGGAGATAATAAAAATCAGAGCAGAAATAAATGAAATAGAGAACAGAAAAACTATAGGAAAAATCAATAAAACAAGGAGCTGGTTCTTTGAAAAGATCAACAAAATTGACAAACCCTTGGCAAGACTCACCAAGGAAAAAAGACACAGGACTCAAATAAATAAAATCCAAAATGAAAGAGGAGAGATCACCACAGACATCATAGAAATACAAAGAATTATTGTAGAATACTATGAAAAATTATATGCCACCAAATACAACAACCTAGAAGAAATGGATAAATTCCTAGAACAATACAACCTTCCTAGACTGAGTCATGAAGAAGCAGAAAGCCTAAACAGACCAATCAGCAGGGAGGAAATAGAAAAAACTATTAAAAATCTCCCCAAAAATAAAAGTCCAGGCCCAGACGGTTATACTAGTGAATTCTATCAAACATTCAAAGAAGACTTGGTTCCTATTCTACTCAAAGTCTTCCAAAAAATTGAAGAAGAAGCAATACTTCCAAACACATTTTATGAGGCCAACATAACCCTCATACCAAAACCTGGCAAGGATGGCACAAAGAAAGAAAACTACAGACCAATATCTCTAATGAATACAGATGCTAAAATACTAAACAAAATACTGGCAAACCGAATACAACAACATATTAAAAAAATAATACATCATGATCAAGTGGGATTCATCCCAGAATCTCAAGGATGGTTCAACATACGCAAAACGGTTAACGTAATACACCATATCAACAAAACAAAGAACAAAAACCACATGATCTTATCAATAGATGCAGAAAAGGCTTTTGATAAAATACAACACAATTTTATGTTTAAGACTCTCAACAAAATGGGTATAGAAGGAAAATATCTCAACATGATAAAGGCCATATATGATAAACCATCAGCCAACATCCTATTAAACGGCATAAAACTGAGGACTTTCTACCTTAAATCAGGAACAAGACAGGGTTGTCCACTCTCTCCACTCTTATTCAATGTGGTGCTAGAAGTTCTGGCCAGAGCAATCAGACAAGACAAAGAAATAAAAGGCATCCATATCGGAAAAGAAGAAGTAAAGCTATCACTTTTTGCTGATGATATGATCCTATACATCGAAAACGCGAAGGACTCCACAAAAAGATTATTAGAAACAATAAGCCAATACAGTAAGGTCGCAGGATACAAAATTAACATACAAAAGTCCATAGCCTTTCTATATGCCAACAATGAAATATTAGAAAACGAACTCAAAAAAATAATCCCCTTCACGATTGCAACAAAAAAAATAAAATACCTAGGAATAAACATAACAAAGAACGTAAAGGACCTATATAATGAAAATTACAAAGCATTGTTAAGGGAAATCGAAAAAGATACAATGAGATGGAAAAATATTCCTTGTTCTTGGATAGGAAGAATAAATATAATCAAAATGGCCATATTACCCAAAGCAATATACAAATTTAATGCAATTCCCATCAAAATCCCTATGAGATTTTTTAAAGAAATGGAACAAAAAATCATCAGATTTATATGGAACTATAAAAAACCCCGAATAGCCAAAACAATCCTAAGGAAAAAGAATGAAGCTGGGGGCATTACAATACCTGACTTTAAACTCTATTATAGGGCCACGATAATCAAAACAGCATGGTATTGGCAGAAAAATAGACACTCAGACCAATGGAACAAAATAGAAAGCCCAGAAATAAAACCACATATATATGGTCAAATAATCTTTGATAAAGGGGCCAACAACACACAATGGAGAAAAGAAAGCCTCTTCAACAAATGGTGTTGGGAAAACTGGAAAGCCACATGCAAAAGAATGAAACTCGACTACAGCCTGTCCCCGTGTACTAAAATTAATTCAAAATGGATCAAAGACCTAAATATAAGACCTGAAACAATAAAGTACATAGAAGAAGACATAGGTACTAAAATCATGAACCTGGGTTTTAAAGAACATTTTATGAACTTGACTCCAATGGCAAGAGAAGTGAAGGCAAAGATAAATGAATGGGACTACATCAGAATTAAAAGTTTTTGCTCAGCAAGAGAAACTGATATCAAAATAAACAGACAGCCAACTATATGGGAACTGATATTTTCAAACGACAGCTCAGATAAGGGCCTAATATCCAAAATTTACAAAGAACTCATAAAACTCAACAACAAACAAACAAGCAATCCAATAAAAAAATGGGAAGAGGACATGAACAGACACTTCTCCCAGGAAGAGATACAAATGGCCAACAGATATATGAAAAGATGCTCAGCTTCATTAGTTATTAGAGAAATGCAAATCAAAACTACAATGAGATACCACCTCACCCCTGTTAGATTAGCTATTATCAACAAGACGGGTAATAGCAAATGTTGGAGAGGCTGTGGAGAAAAAGGAACCCTCATTCACTGTTGGTGGGACTGTAAAGTAGTACAACCATTATGGAGGAAAGTATGGTGGTTCCTCAAAAAACTGCAAATAGAACTACCTTATGACCCAGCAATCCCTCTACTGGGTATATACCCCAAAACCTCAGAAACATTGATACGTGAAGACACATGTAGCCCCATGTTCATTGCAGCACTGTTCACAGTGGCCAAGACATGGAAACAACCAAAAAGCCCTTCAATAGAAGACTGGATAAAGAAGATGTGGCACATATACACTATGGAATACTACTCAGCCATAAGAAATGATGACATCAGATCATTTACAGCAAAATGGTGGGATCTTGATAACATTATAAGGAGTGAAATAAGCAAATCAGAAAAAAACAAGAACTACATGATTCCATACATTGGTGGAACATAAAAATGAGACTAAGAGACATGGACAAGAGTGTGGTGGTTACCAAGGGGGGGGGGGAGGGAGGACATGGGAGGGAGGGAGGGAGAGAGTTAGGGGGAGGGGGAGGGGCACAGAGAACTAGATGGAGGGTGACGGAGGACAATCTGACTTTGGGCGAAGGGTTTGCAACATAATTTGATGACAAAATAACCTAGACATGTTTTCTTTGAATATATGTACCCTGATTTATTAATGTCATCCCATTACCATTAATAAAAATTTATTAAAAAAATAAATAAATAAAATAAAATTATTATATTCAAATATAATTTTAAATTGTCAGAAGCAATGTACATGTATAAGTTGGGCAGGTTTAAACACCTAGGAGTAAAGTGTTGTGTGGAAATTTGCTGTTAGCAAATTACGTGGAAACTTGGTTAATGAGTATACTACTGTCTTTTTTAGACCGAGAATAGTTTAGGGAGAACCTGCATGCTCAATAATGTATTCAGATTCTATAATCTATTTTCCGTTTGCTAAGAAGAAAGAATATAAAAAATGTGTGACTTAAAAATCTCTCTTTGGAATAGAGAAAAGAGTTGAAATGTCTAGATATATGACTATAGCATAAAATAGAATGTTTAAGTGGCAATGGGCACTTTCTTTCTGATAAACTGTAAGTAAATATTAAACACTAGAAAAACTAGTGTCTGACTTGTTGTTTTGTTTTGTTCTTGGCCATTTAATTAATGCTAAGTCTAGAAGCCCTACTAGAAGCCTACCAAAGAAACAGTGATAGTATCCATTGCAGAAATTCTTCTGCTATTCTAAGGGGAAAAAAGTCTTTCCTTAAACTTTAAGGGAAAGACAAGATTAAATTAAGTGTTGATTTATATCAATTGACCATTTTGGAAGTTAAATGTCATACCTATTTGCATTTTTGAAATTTATTCTATATTATAGTTTTTCTTAAAATATGAACATTAAGATTATCAGTGTGGATAGCATTTATAATTCCAGAAAAAACCCAAGTAAATGCATTATAAATCAAAAAAACTCTCCAAATTATCCACACTTAAAATGAGGTTATTGATTTTATTCATTAATTTAGCCAGACTTTACAACACTGTCTCCTGGTGGTTGTATTGTGGATTACAGGCTTAGAATCTGGGAGGAAATAGTTCATCTATATAAGACTGTATATTTTCAAAGAAACAAACAAAAAGCAAGGCAAATTACAAGATCTGATTTTTCAAAGCTCTATATACCTCATAAATGTGGATTATTTCATGGAAGAAAGATGATTTCTTGTTCAAATCCACTCAGGTCTAGTCAAAATTAAAATTGAAACATAAGGCAAAGTTTTTAGCAGGATTTAACAAGAAACTGAAAAATTTTGAATAAAGAAGTTGTTGAGAGTTAAAGGCAACTTTAGAGAATATTTATATACCAGTTACTATAAAATTTACATTTAACTTTTACTTTGTTTTAGTCTACATCTTTTCATCATAAAACTGAATTTCTATCTAAGTTGTTGGTTTTTTTTAGCAAGAGAGACAGAGAAAGAGAGACAAAGAGGGGGATAAATAGAGACAGACAGACGGGATGGGTGAAAGATGAGAAGCATCAATTCTTCATTGTGGCTTCTTAGTAGTTAATTGATTGTTTTCTCATTTGTGCCTTGACCAGGGGGCTTCATCTGAGCCAGTGACCCCTTCCTCAAGTCAGCAATCTTTGGCTGAAGCCAGAGACTATGGGGTCATATCTATGATCCCACACTCAAGCCAGTGACCCTGTGTTCAAGCGGGATGAGCCGATGTTCAAGTTGGTGACCTTGGGGTTTTAAACCAGGTCCTCTGCTTCCCAGGCCAATGCTCTAACCACAGCACCACCACCTGGTCAAGCTGTCTAAATCTATTTATTCAATAAAGAAACAAAGAGCTTTCTTATACGAGGTTTCTCAGTTTATAACACAGTTCTGTTACTATGACAGTGATGTAACTCAAATTTTGGTGTAAGTCAAATCACACACAAAAACATATGCACTTTTAACAGTCCAAAATGGCATAGGTAAGCGTACTGGGAACAGCAACTTTCTCACTCGTATGTTGTGTTACTGTGTGTTCTTTTGCTGTGCACAACCAAACTACTTCACCTATGTAATCCGTAAGTATAACACTAATGGCGAAAGCTGAAGCACTTCATGTCTCAATTTTTTAAAGTTTTTATGGGAGTGAGCATCGCAAACTCAAAATGTCGACTATCATAACCTGAGGACTCCCTATAGTATGAAAATGTTTGCTTTCACAGCTTTCTCCTAAGAACTAGTGACAAGTTACTTTGAAACTAGTTGAATTTGTTACAGAAAACTATATTTGTTTACATGACGTGCTTTTTTTTGTAAAAAATAGTGTTTGTTCATTTTAACTTGGTAGCTAACTGTTATAGGGAATTAAAATGCTTGTCAAGCTTATTTCTGATAAGTAACTGCAGTCTATGACCTCTTTGATCTTGTAATGAACCCAACCAAAGCATAAAAAATAAGGTATCTGGAAGTCTATTCTCTTTGTAAAATTAATTGAATTCAGTAGAGTTAATAAATGATTCTAACAGATTAATTTAAAAATAAGCAACAAAATCTCATTCTTTCACACTACCCAAATTTCTACTTATAGAAAAGATTGCATTAAAAGTATTATAAACAACCCAGTGAATGCTTTTGCAGAGTCACAATGGACTCTATTAAAAGAGAAAGTTTTGTGATGAAACCCATATTGCCCCAATACTAGGCATTTCTGCTGACAAAATGAAGGCAGCACTTTCTGGGAAGTACTTGGGTAAAGATAGGCACCAAAGAAAAACCCCAAAGCTGTACACAACCTTTTCTAATGGGCTGGGACTGCTTCCTCTAGTTGTTTGGGTAATTTCTACCTTAGGTCTTGTCTGTAGAAGGCTAAGAAAACTCACCTCCAAGTGCGTCAGTTATCTGCTCAGGGGTGGGCTCTGGGTAGTTCCTCAGCAGAGTGTAGATGGACATCACCATCCCTGGGCTGCAGAAACCACACTGCGTGCCGTGACATTTGGCAAGTCTTTCCTGGGGAGAAATGGTATATTAGTTATGCTTTAAGCCTCTTGTTTCCTTATCATGAGCAGCAGACAGGAGATAAAGAGAGTGAGAAATGACAATTTACTTTGTCTACTCTATACACAGAACCTACACCATGAAGGTATAAATGGGAGACATGACTCTGGATTCTTCTGTGTGTATCTGTTCCATGTGTCTCTCCCAGGGCACTCAACCAGCTGTCTCAGTATTTTTCAAATAGCATGACCCCTGAGTAGAAAGTCACATATTTCATTTATACTTAACTAAAATGCCAGACATTCAATAATATTTTAATAACTGTGTATGGTGCCTAGTAGGTACCAGATTATTGGGAGAATTGCTTCATAAGTTATGTAAATGTCTAACCACTATGCTGTACACCTGAAACTAATATAATATTAAATGTCAACTGTAATAGAAAAATAAAAAAGAAGTATTTTAATACAACAATGGCATATGTAATCATGAAAAATAGTGTGGATTATAAAAAAATGAAAAGACAAACATTGTTTTAATACTATAGAGAAATTTGTTGTGTTGGATTTATTGCTATATGACAAGTTGTTTTAAAAGTAGTTTAAAAACTTGCTGTAAAGGTTGTGGCAAATGTTTAACAACTGGATCTCTGAGAAAAACAAACAAACACTGATTTGTAGTTTCTACCAAATATAATTGTGCAAATATTTCCAATAGGGCTGATGTCCAATTTCCAATGTGCTGTCATTGAATGTGGATCTGGGAAGAAATGCACAGTGATATACCATTCTGAGGAATTTTCATTAAGTAGATACAATAGACAAATAATCTCAAGAGCATAAATAATAGTAAAATAATTAGGAGATGAGAAATGTTGATATTTATTAACATTTGTAACATTACTTATTTAATTTTAAGTTTGTATAGTTTGTTAATAATGGCTGTGTTTAAACAATGGCTTGAAAAATTCCTGAAAATTTAACAATTATCTCACAGAGGCTAGTACAAGCTGTTCCAAGGCACTACTGAACAAATCTACTATAAGTACTGTCAAGACTTGAGAGAGGCTTTCAGTCAAGATGGTAAAGTAGGTAAGTGCTATGCTTGACTTCTTCCATGACAACATCAAAATTACAACTAAATTATAAAACTGTCACCAATAACCACATGAAGACTAGCCGAACAGAATTTCTATAACTAAGGATATAAAAAGGAAGACACATTGTGACTGTTAGGAGGAGCAGAGATGCAAAACAAGCTGGTCCCACACTTATACATGGTGGTGAAGAACAGGGTGTGATACCTTGGCTGTGAAGGTTTCCACTAAGGAGCAAACGATCCCAGTCATTCACAGGGCTCCCCAGCCCAGAGCACCAATGCTGGGAATAGGAGATTCTACAATATCTCACTGTGAAAATCAACTCTGTCCAAGTGAGATAGAGAAATGCTGGAGACCCAGGAATCATCTTAAAGTGCCAGACCACAGATTTATTCACAAACACTTGTCCTAAGTTACAGCAAAGGAAAGGCAGCTTGAAAAGAGCCAGAGACATACAAGCAGTAACTGAATTGTCTGGCTTCAGTATGAGCGCTGGAGGGGCAGCTCTTTGCTGGACAAAAGTACTGGAATGCACACTATTGTTTCATTTTTAAGGTCTCCCTCACCATAACAAGCTGGTGGTCACCACTGTTCCTATTTTTAGTTTTGCAACTTAGCCTGTTGGTACAGGAGGTACCAAATCTGAGTCTCCATCAAATTGGAAAACACTGCTTACCCCACCCTGGTTGTTCACTGAGAATCTGCCCCACCCAACTTGTGCACAAGCTCTAACCTTTTTCAAGCAACAGGCTTTGACCTTCCTTGTGAACTTTCCTAAGATCTCTCTAAGATCCACCAACCCCAGAGAAGTATCATTGCCCCAGCATGCCCCATACCTCTAGTACTAAAACAACTAACATTTGTTTGGATGTTAGCCTCTCCCAGACTCCTCCCAGCCTAAAACAGGTGGGAACCATCTTCAGGTCACTGTACAGTTTCTACCTGGTGGCTTTGTGCTTGGCACAAGAATTGATGGATCTTGGTCTCTGTCAGAGATCCTCTTAAGAGGTTGCAGAAGCAACACACCTTGCTTCAGACCGCAAAGAGCACCAACCAATTAGCTATACAAACAACAGACCCAAAGGGTGGACATGACAGACACTAGAGACATGTTAAAGCAAATCTGTTCCATGGAGCCAAACCCTGAAAAACAGTTTGTTTATTGTAGTCATTCCTCGAAGTCAGTTAGCCTCAGGTTAATTTGTCTTACTGACATCACAACAGCAAAAGAAGTTCAACTACAGTAGAAGAGTATATACAACCCATACAAAAAATACTCCTGG
This sequence comes from Saccopteryx bilineata, assembly GCF_036850765.1. NCBI lineage: Eukaryota > Metazoa > Chordata > Mammalia > Chiroptera > Emballonuridae > Saccopteryx > Saccopteryx bilineata. The sequence continues at coordinate 34,694,649 of NC_089494.1, forward strand.
AGTACCTAGCTCAGGTGAACAGAGAGAATGCACCACTGGGGCCCACAGGACACTCAAATAAAGCCACTTTGCCAAGACCAGGAGATGTAACAGATCTATCCAAAGTATAGAAACAAAGACAGAAAGACAACCTGAATGGTTGAGGAAAAAAAGGAAAATATCCTAAATAAAAGAACAGGACAAAACTTCAGAAGGAGAACTAAACAAAATGGAGACAAGTAATCTACCAGATGCAAAGTTCAAAACACTGGTCAAAAGGATGTCCCATGAACTTAGGGAAAGAGTAAACTTAGTGAAAACTCCAACAAAGAAATAAGAAACATAAGAATGAAGGTCAGAAAACACAAAAAAGAATCAGTTAGAAAAGAATACAATAACTGAAGTGAAGACTACATTAGATGGAATCAACAGTAGAGTAGACGAAGCAGAGTATTGAGTCAGTGATTTGGAAGATGATGTAAGAGAGAACACCCAATCAGAAAAACAAAAAGAAAAAAAAATAAGGATAATTTAAGGGATCTCTGGGACAACATACCAACATTCACATCATGAAGATACCAGGAGAAAGAGAGAGAGCTCAAGGGATTGAAAACTTATTTGATAAAGTATGAAAAAAACCTTTCTTAATCTGGTGAATGAAATAGATATATAAGCCCAGGAAATGGCAAGCGTCCCAAACAAAATGAGTTCAAAGCAGGTACAACAAGGGACATCATAATTAAAATGCAAAAGCTTTCCAACAAGAGGGAATCTTAAAAGAAACCAGAGAAAAGCAGTTAGTTATGTACAAAGGAGCTTCCATAATACTATCATCTGATTTCTGAACAAAAACTTGTCAGATCAAAAGGGATTGACGAGTATTCAAAGTTATGTAAAGTAGAAACCTGTAACCAAAACTACTCTAGCCAGCAAGGCTATCAATTAAAATCAAAGGAATGATAAAGAGCTTCCCAGACAAGAAAAAAGTAAGGGAGTTCATTACCACTAAACCAGTATTACAGGAAATGTTAAAGGGACTTCTTTAAAAAGAATAAAAAGTTAAAAATAAAAAAGATGCAATGGCAATAACTACATACCTATTAATACAATAGAAGCTTGGGTAGCATTGTTTATATCAGACAAAATAGATTTTAATGCATAAGCTATAACAAGAGACAAGGATGTACAATACATCTCATAATAATAAAGGGGTCAATTTAACAAGAGGATATAACCCTTATAAATATTTATTCACCCATCATAAGAGCTCCTAAATATATATATATAAAACAAATATTGACAGACTTTAAAGGAGAGAGTCCCAGTAATACAGTTACAGTAGGAAATTTAACACTCCACTGATACCAATGGCTAGATCAACCAGACAGAAAATCAATAAGGAAACAGCAGGCTTAAATAACACCATAAATAAATAACACCACTAATAAAACTAGAAAAAGATTTAATTGGTATTATTAGAAGATTTCACCCCAAAACAACAGAACATACAGCTTTTTCAAGTATACACAGAACATGTTCTAAGATAGGACATATGTTAGGCCTCAAAACAGGCTTCAATAAATTTAAGAAGACTGAAATATCAAGCACATCTCTGATTAATTATAAAAAGAAAACTAAAAAACACACAATTGCATGGAGGCTAAATAATATGCTACTAAATAATAGATGAGTTAACAATAAGATTAAGGAAGAAATAAAAAGATACTTTTAGAAAAAAAATAACAACACCAAATCCATGAGATTTTGGGTGAACAAAAGCAGTCTTAAGAGGAAAATTTATTACAATACAGTCCAACCTAAAAAAAACAAGAAAAATTTCAAATAATCTAAAATAACACTAATAAAACTAGAAAAAGAAGAATAAATAAAGCACACAATAAGCATAAGAATGAAAATATAAAGGTCAAAAAATAGAATTAGAGTCTAAAAAGATGATACAAAATATCAATGAAACTGAGAGCTGGTCCTTTGAGAAGAAGAACAGAATTGATAAACCTTTAACCAGACTCATCAAGAAAAAAAGAGGACCCAAATAAAAAGATAAAAAATGAAAGACAAGTGAAAATACACCACAGAAATACCAGGGATTATGAAAAAATATTATGAACAGTTATATGCTAACAAATTAGGCAACTTGGAAGCACTGGATAAATTCCTAAAAACATACATCTTCTAAGACAGAGTGAAGAAGAAACAAAATTTTTGAACAGACTGATAACTACTAACCAAACCAAATCTATAATCAAAAAGTTCCCAATAAATGAATGTCCTGGACCAAAAAGGCTTCTCAGGGACATTTTACCAAACATCCAAATAAGAATTAAGACCTATCCTTCTCAAACTCTTCCAAAAAATTGAAGAGGAGGAAAGGCACTATGCTCATTTTATGAAACCAGTATTACTATTATTTCAAAGCTAGATAAAGGTGTTACAGAAAACAATTATAGGCCAATATCCTCTATAAACATAGATGGAAAACTCTTCAACAAGATATTAGCAAACCAAATTCAACAATACATTTAGAAACATTATACACTATGATCAAGTGGGATTTATTCCTGCAAAGCAAGGTTGGTTCAATATCCATAAAACAATTAATGTGATACATCACATAAACAATATGAAAGATAAAAATCTTATGGTCATATCAATAGATGCAGGAAAACATTTGACAATATACTGACTTTCCATTTATGACAAAACTTCTCAGCAAAGTGGGAATATAGGGAACATAACTCAGGATAATATAACAAACTCACAGTTAATATAGTCAATGGGGAAAACTTAAAAGCATTGTCCTTAAGATCATAAACAAGACAAGGATGTACATTTTTACCAAATATATTAAACATAATGTCAGAAGTGCTAGCCACGACAAGCAAGAAAAAGAAATATAAGATGTTCAAATTGGAAAGGAAGGAGTAAACTGATATTATTTGTGGATGATATTATGCTATAATAGAGAATCCTAATAATTGCACTAGAAAACTATCATAACTGATAAAACTAAAGTAGCAGTATACAAAATAAGTATTCAGAAATCATTTGCGGTTCTTTGAAAAGATCAACAAAATTGACAAACCCTTGGCAAGACTTACCAAGGAAAAAAGAGAAAGAACTCATATAAACAAAATACAAAATGAAAGAGGAGAAATCACCACGGACACCGTAGATATACAAAGAATTATTGTAGAATACTATGAAAAATTTTATGCCACTAAATTCAACAACCTAGAAGAAATGGATAAATTTCTAGAACAATACAACCTTCCTAGACTGAGTCAAGAAGAAGCAGAAAGCCTAAACAGACCTATCAGTAGAGAAGAAATAGAAAAAACCATTAAAAACCTCCCCAAAAATAAAAGTCCAGGCCCTGATGGCTATACCAGCGAATTTTATCAAACATTCAAAGAAGACTTGGTTCCTATTCTACTCAAAGTCTTCCAAAAAATTGAAGAAGAAGCAATACTTCCAAACACATTTTATGAGGCCAACATAACCCTCATACCAAAACCAGGCAAGGATGGCACAAAAAAAGAAAACTACAGACCAATATCTCTAATGAATACAGATGCTAAAATACTAAACAAAATACTAGCAAATCGAATACAACAACATATTAAAAAAATAATACATCATGATCAAGTGGGATTCATCCCAGAATCTCAAGGATGGTTCAACATACGTAAAACAGTTAACATAATACACCATATCAACAAAACAAAGAACAAAAACCACATGATCTTATCAATAGACGCAGAAAAGGCTTTCGATAAAATACAACACAATTTTATGTTTAAGACTCTCAACAAAATGGGTATAGAAGGAAAATATCTCAACATGATAAAGGCCATATATGATAAACCATCAGCTAACATCATATTAAATGGCACTAAACTGAAGGCTTTCCCCCTTAAATCAGGAACAAGACAGGGTTGTCCACTCTCTCCACTCTTATTTAATGTGGTACTAGAGGTTCTAGCCAGAGCAATCAGACAAGACAAAGAAATAAAAGGCATCCATATCGGAAAAGAAGAAGTAAAGGTATCACTTTTTGCAGATGATATGATCCTATACATCGAAAACCCCAAAGAATCCACAAAAAGACAACTAGAAACAATAAGCCAATACAGTAAGGTCGCAGGATACAAAATTAACATACAGAAGTCAATAGCCTTTCTATATGCCAACAATGAAACAATTGAGAACGAACTCAAAAGAATAATCCCCTTCATGATTGCAACAAAAAAAAAAACCAAAATACTTAGGAATAAACATAACAAAGAATGTAAAGGACTTATATAATGAAAACTATAAACCATTGTTAAGGGAAATCGAAAAAGATATAATGAGATGGAAGAATATACCTTGTTCTTGGCTAGGAAGAATAAATATAATCAAGATGGCTATATTACCCAAAGCAATATACAAATTTAATGCAATTCCCATCAAACTTCCAATGACGTTTTTTAAAGAAATAGAGCAAAAAATCATCAGATTTATATGGAACTATAAAAAACCCCGAATAGCCAAAGCAATCCTAAAGAAAAAGAATGAAGCTGGGGGCATTACAATACCTGACTTCAAACTATATTATAGGGCCACGACAATCAAAACAGCATGGTATTGGCAGAAAAATAGACACTCAGACCAATGGAACAGAATAGAAAGTCCAGAAATAAAACCACATATATATAGTCAAATAATTTTTGATAAAGGGGCCAACAACACACAATGGAGAAAAGAAAGCCTCTTCAATAAATGGTGCTGGGAAAACTGGAAAGCCACATGCAAAAGAATGAAACTGGACTACAGTCTCTCCCCCTGTACAAAAATTAACTCAAAATGGATCAAAGAACTAAACATAAGACCTGAAACAATTAAGTACATAGAAGAAGACATAGGTACTCAACTCATGGACCTGGGTTTTAAAGAGCATTTTATGAATTTGACTCCACAGGCAAGAGAAGTGAAGGCAAAAATTAATGAATGGGATTACATCAGACTAAGAAGTTTTTGCTCAGCAAGAGAAACTGAGAGCAAAATAAATAGAAAGCCAACTAAATGGGAAATGATATTTTCAAACAACAGCTCAGATAAGGGCCTAATATCCAAAATATACAAAGAACTCATAAAACTCAACAACAAACAAACAAACAAACAATCCAATAAAAAAATGGGAAGAGGATATGAACAGACACTTCTCCCAGGAAGAAATACAAATGGCCAACAGATATATGAAAAGATGCTCATCTTCTTTAGCTATTAGAGAAATGCAAATCAAAACGGCAATGAGATACCACCTCACACCTGTTCGATTAGCTATTATTAGCAAGACAGGTAATAGCAAATGTTGGAGAGGCTGTGGAGAAAAAGGAACCCTCATACACTGTTGGTGGGAATGTAAAGTAGTACAACCATTATGGAAGAAAGTATAGTGGTTCCTCAAAAAACTGAAAATAGAACTACCTTATGACCCAGCAATCCCTCTACTGGGTATATACCCCAAAAACTCAGAAACATTGATACGTAAAGACACATGCAGCCCAATGTTTATTGCAGCATTGTTCACAGTGGCCAGGACATGGAAACAACCAAAAAGCCCGTCAATAGATGACTGGATAAAGAAGATGTGGCACATATACACTATGGAATACTACTCAGCCTTAAGAAATGATGACATCGGAACATTTACAGCAAAATGGTGGGATCTTGATAACATTATACAAAGTGAAATAAGTAAATCAGAAAAAACCAGGAACTGCATTATTCCATACGTAGGTGGGACATAAAAGTGAAACTAAGAGACATTGATAAGAGTGTAGTGGTTACGGGGGGGAGGGGGGAATGGGAGAGAAAAAGGGGGAGGGGGAGGAGCACAAAGAAAACAAGATAGAAGGTGATAGAGGATAATCTGACTTTGGGTGATGGGTATGCAACATAATTGAACGACAAGATAACCTGGACTTGTTATCTTTGAATATATGTATCCTGATTTATTGATGTCACCCCATTAAAAAAATAAAATTAATTAAAAAAAGAAATCATTTGCATTTTTATACACCTATAAGAAACTATCAGAAAGAGAAATTAAGAAAAAAATCCCAATATACGACTGCATCAAAAATAATCTAGGAAGAGGTACCCTTGATTTGTCCTTGAAATTTCAACAAATTGAACAGACATAACTCAGTGAAGGAACCTCAGTTGGCCTCACAGGCTTGCTTGAAAGTTCTGCAAATCCAATCGACTAAATGTGGGAAGGGTGAAAACAAGGGTGGAAGATAAGAAGCATTCATGGTGGGGCTCCAGAGAGAGGAGAAAAAAGACCCAGGAGCTACTGGGTCTTTTTCTGCCCAGAACACCAGAGACATTGAGGGGAATTTGGTGTGATACCGAAACAAAGCAGCAGAGCTTGGGGTTACTGTTCCCATGACCTGCCTGAATCCTGCACTCAGACAGAGACACAAAATACACATTTCAACCAACCCAGCCTCCCAGATATGGGCTCCCTCCCCACATGGGTACTGAAAGTGGCAGAGACACACCCTACAGCTGAAGAACAAAGGGGCTGTGTGTCTTGTCCCCTGCTTTGTTGGGATGCGAGGAGTAGAAAACAGAAATCTGAGATTGCCATTGCTAAAGCTGTAAAGCCCTCACAACAAGTCCCATCCCTCATTGCAACTGCAAGCCCACTTTTACCTTTGCTACAGCTGAGTTCAGACTGGGATTTTACAGAGCTGAAATTTGTTATCCAGTGTCACCTACTTGAAAAAGAGAAAATTCTCATGGAATTTTTTTCTATTTTTTTGTTTTCCTTTAGTTTTTTGTTGTTGTTTTGCTTATTACTATTTTTTATTTCTGTTTTTTGTAGTTTTCTTCTTCAATGTTTAATGTTAATATTTATTTTATTTTTTATAATTGTTTTTTGCTTGATTTCTTAATAATAACCACTCCAAATGACCTCAAGGCAGAAAAAAAGAAATACCACGACTCCCCAAGAGATGCAGTTCAGGAAGAATATGAAAGATCTCTAGAAAAAAAAATCTCAATCACATTAAAACCTTGGAGTTAAAGAATAGAGAATTCAAAATCCAAGTTCTGAAAATACTCAATGAGATAAGAGAAAACAGTGATTGGCAAATTAATGAGCTCAGAAAGCAAAATGAATACCTCACCAGAAAGACTGAAACTTGAAAAACAGAGATAAAGAACTCAATACATGAGTTGAAAAATAAGTTAGCAAGTTTAGCTAATGGAACAGGCCAAACCGAGGAGAGATTCAGTGACATCAAAGACAGGCAACTAGGGATGCTACGGAGGGAAAAAGAGAGAGATTCAAAATTTCAAAAACTAAGAGAATGCTATAAGAATTTTCTGACTTAATCAGAAAGAGCAATATAAGAATAATGGCTATTTCATAAGAAGAAGAGAGGGAGAAGGGAATGGAGACCTATTTAAACAAATAATTGGTGAGAACTTTCTAAGCCTATGGAAAGAGTTAGATCCTTGAATCCAAGAAGCAAAGAGAACACCAAGTTATTTCAACCCAAACAGATTTTCTGCAAGGCACAGTGTAATAAAAAATGTCAAAAATCAATGACAAAGAATTAATTTTTAAGGCAGCTAAGGAAAACAAAAACTTAACACATCCAGGAAGGCCCAACAGGTTATCATCAGACTTCTCAGCAGAAACTGTCAAGCCAGAAGACAGTAGATGAAACAATTAAAATACTGAAAGAGAGGAATTATTAACCAAAAATACTATATCCTTCAGAGTTGTCCTTCTGATAGGGGAGCCCCAAAGTGAGAAATTTGGTTTCAATAATAAGTAGATTCTTAGTTGTAAGAATAGGAGATCCATAGGGTTAGGAAGTAGTTAATCTGTTTGCTAGTCTCTCTTAATGGCTCCCTGGGTTTTACTTTGAAATGTAGCAAAAAGTTTACCTTTGCAGGAATGTCCGGAAAAGCTTACATGGGGAGGGTCCTGATAATCAGGAGACTTTAAATCACAATAGTTGTTTGTAAAATCCTAGCCACAGGATTTACTGTGAAAAGTTAGGGCCTATAATATTAATTAGAAACTTAGTTCGCTGATCTTAAATCTTTATTTTGTATCCTAAGAAAATAGGGAGTCTTTTCACAGCTAATTCCTAGAGGCACCAGGTCCCCACTATTTCTGGGAGACCCCTGACTCTGGCTGTCATGAAGATTTACCAAGGACACCAGATAGGACCATGCTGATTGGGCCTGTGTCACATCAAAAGAATTTGCAAAGGAGATGTTTCCACAGCTGAATTCTCACCTTCTGCATAATGTTATGTGACTAAAAGCACTGACTTTTACTTTTTTTCTTTTTCCCTGGAACCCTTTAAATACTGGCAGAACCAAGAGAGTGTTAAGGCAGCTAAGTAGACAGGACTCTCCTGCCTTCCAGGGTACCAGTATTTCTGAATGAGAGATACTCCTATATACTCAGTCTGGTTCATTTCTTTTGATTGGCTGAATGCAATGAGCTGCCCCAAACCTGGTTTTTTCTGGTGACATATTAAATATGAAGGAGAAATAAAAACTTTCCAGACATACAGAAGCTGAGGAAATTTATCGCCAGAATACCCCTACTGCAGGAAATACTCAAGGGGGTTATGTGTCCAAATACAAAGGACAAAATAACACAAAACTACAAGTAAAAGCTCCATCAGGTTACAACATAAACAAGGATAATTTGTGACAACAGAAACATAAAAAGTGAGAGAATAAAGGTCTGCAATAGCAAAGGAAGATGGAGAGCAGGAGAACTGATAAAACAAAGAACTCTTATATATGTGAACTTTTATTTTGCAATAACCTAACGGTAACCACCCATGTAAAAAAAAACTTGAAATACAGCGCTAAAAAAAAGAGGAAAAGAGCATATAAGACCACCAAACTAAAATAACTGACAGAAACACATTGCCATTTCTTTAAAAAGTTTTGTAGACTTTAGTAAACACTTTGTCATTTTAGCTGTATTTTATGGTAGCACGGTGCTTAGTTACTTCGGAGACATTTGGGGAGCACTTGGGAGTATTTGTATACATAATTAGCCTATTGTTCAGAAGTCAGTATTTTGAAATATCTTAGACAGCTAGCATTTTCTATAAACTTCTGGTTTTCTATTTCATTTTCTTTTGTTGACAAACTGGACTGTCCTTGTTTTAGTTTAAATAATCACTAATCATCAGAGAAATGCAAATTAAAATCATAATGATGGGGCCGAGAAGTTAACATATATTAAAATCAATGAAGAAATCTTGGGTGATACACCAGTCTTTGAAAAAAAAAATCCTAAGTTCTGAAGCATGGACTCTCACAAAATGAGAACTTAAAGTACAAAGGATTTCATAGTTGGTGATCTATTTGGAGTACATTAGACTATGTGGGATGCCTATATCAACCCTTCATCCCAATCAGTGTATGTTCTTACCTGCACGGGGTGAATCCTGGTTTTGATGCTTCCTACACCTTCTGCTGTAGTGACAGCAGCTCCATGCAGAGAGCAGATGGGCACCAGGCACGCTGTGACTGGATAATGGCTGTGATGGAATTATGTAAAGAGAACATGCTGGAATTATAGGAAGTGGGTGACATAATCCAGTGGATAGTTTTGGTCCAGGAGAGGCATGAGGCTGTATTTCCTTAAGAATATAGAGAACACTAGATATAAAACTATAAACATCTGGAAATGTTCAAGAAAGGGCTTACTTGTGGCTGGCATAGAATATTAGAAAGAAATGGAGCCCTGGCCAGTTAGCTCAGTGGTATAGTGTCAGCCTGGCATGTGGATGTCCCAGGTTTGATTTCCCGCCAAGGCACACAGGAGAAGCAACCATCTGCTTCTCAATCCCTCTCTTCTCTTTCTCTCTATCTTCTCCTCCCACAGCCATAGCTTGAATGTTTCAAGCAAGTTGGTCCTGAGAGCTGAGGATGGCTCTATGGCCTCACACCAGGCTCTAAAATAGCTCAGTTTCTAAGCAACAGAGCAGCAGCCCCAGATGGGCAGTGCACTGTATAGGGCTTGCTGAGTGGATCCCAATCAGGACTCATATGGAAGCTTGTCTTTCTGACTCCCCACCTCTCACTTGACTAAAAAAAATAGAAAAGAAAGAAATAGGTAGATCAAATAATAGAGTTTTGTGTAGGGTCTCCAAGAGATCCTCATTCTCTATTTCGTCTCCCTTATTCTAAGGAAAAGAAGCTTTACTGATCATAAGGTGATATATTGACTTATGTAAACCAATGTGGCGTAGTTAAGTCCAGTTTTAATGCAAAACATTAAAAAATACAAATACTGGTTGAATGCTAGCCCAGTTAAATACATTCTGATAGAAAGAAAGTCTGGAAAGATCTGGAGCGTAGGAAGCTGCAGGGAGAACCAGCATGGATTCTGTGTGAATGTTATAGACACTTGGAGAGAGGAGAGGAGGAGTGTATAGAAACAGAACAGTGGGAAGCTCCACATCCTTTCCAGATGTGCACATGCATGGCCCTGGCCAACACAAAGGATACTGGATCTTCTTGTTCTTGGGGTCATATCTTGACACCATAACGGTGCAGGCACCACAGCCTCCTCCCCCACAGCCGTACTTCGTGCCTGTGAGGTGGACTGGAAGGAGGAGAGTCAAGGAATAGAGAGGTCCCAGGGGAGATGGGGAAATGGCGCTGGGGTAATTCTGCCCAGAGCTGCTTCTGGCCGTGCTCACTTGGGAGTCCACGACTTTTCAGCTTGCTCTTCACATACATGAATTTGTTCATTTTAAGATGAATTTGTTCATTTTAAAGCATGGAGAAGTGTGTAGATTTCAAAGTGATATCAAGTAGCGTGTCAGCCTGGCGTGTGGAAGTACTGGGTTCAATTCCTGGACAGGGCATACAGGAGTAGCGACCATCCGCTTCTCCACCCTTCCCTCTCTCTCTTCCCTTCTCTTTCTCTTCTCCTCACACAGCTATGGCTCAAATGGTTTGAGCAAGTTGGCCCCAGATGCTGAATAAGGATGGCTCTGTGACCTCACCTCAGGTTCTAAAATAACTCGGGTGCTGAGCAACAGAGCAGCGACCCCAGATGGGCAGAGAATCATCTCGTAGGGGACTTGCCAGGTGGATCCCGGTAAAGGTGCATGCAGGAGTCTGTCTCTCTGCCTCCCTACCTCTCACTTAAAACCAAATTCATTAAGAAGTGATAGGGTATGCTAACCAACAGTGAAATTTTGAAGCTGAGTAAATAGGAGATTGCAGAGCCCTTGAGGAAGGATTTGGCCTGTTGTTTGTTTTTTGTCTGTTTGTTCGTTATGCAGGAGAAAACCCAGTTCCTGGAATAGTGAGTGGAACAGTGTAGTAGGAGAAATATTGGCTAGAGTAGTAAAATGATGGGTAGGAAATCATCACAAGAGGTTCAGTAGAAAAGGAGGCATCAGGTACACATAATTTATTAGATAAATTTGGAGAAATAAAGTAATGTTTGGAGTGTGTGCGTTGGGAGGCAAGAGGTAGGTGTGGGGAAGAAGTAAAGACACTGGGGAAAGAGGGGATAATGTTACCTGTACAACCCGAATCCCAGAGCCTAGCACAGTGCCTCCTTTGAGTGATGATAGCAAAAACAATATATGTGTGTGTGTGTGTGTGTATTTTTTTATTTTTATTTATTATTATTATTATTTTTTTTTTCCTGAAGCTGGAAACGGGGAGAGACAGTCAGATAGACTACCGCATGTGCCCGACCGGGATCCACCCGGCACGCCCACCAGGGGGCGACGCTCTGCCCACCAGGGGGCGATGCTCTGCCCCTCCGGGGCATCGCTCTGTCGCGACCAGAGCCACTCTAGCGCCTGGGGCAGAGGCCAAGGAGCCATCCCCAGTGCCCGGGCCATCTTTGCTTCAATGGAGCCTCGGCTGCGGGAGGGGAAGAGAGAGACAGAGAGGAAGGAGGAAGAGGGGGGGGGAGAAGCAGATGGGTGCTTCTCCTGTGTGCCCTGGCTGGGAATCGAACCCGGGACCCCTGCATGCCAGGCCGACGCTCTACCACTGAGCCAACCGGCCAGGGCAACAATATATATTTAATTTATTATTTTGAAATAATGCCTCAAGAAAGTCGCAAAAATAGTAGCAACAGTCCTGTGTCCCTGTTCCCCAGCTTCCGTAGGATGTCCCCAGTGCTGACATCCCTATGACTACAGTACAACATCAGGACCTGGGTGTCGGTCGTACACTGATAACCAGAACAGAGCTGATTCAGATTTCACCCCAATTACACACACTCATATCATCTAAGGTGGAGCTGTGTAACCACTGCCACCATCACTCCCTTGTGCGACCCCTTTTCAGTGGCGCCCAAAGCCAGGAAGCTCTTTTTCAGTATTTATTGAGGGTTCACTGGAGGTCTTGAGGAGTGACAGGTGAGAAAGGCCCAGGTCTGAGGTGGGGATCTGGGAGTGCATTAGGTGTTCTTTGGAGTGTTGAAATGTTTATGAAACCTTGTTTTCTTCAATAAGGTTATGCAGAGGTATGGGTGACAAGTCAATGAAATGCCCTTGTGTGAAACCATTGTCAGTGGCATGCACCCCTGAGCAATTGGCCAGACATTTTTATATTCATGCTCCCGAATATGAATTCATCATCGGAGTGACCATGGGCTTCCAAAGTCATGAAGTTATTTTCCACAGAACCCCACACCCTAGGGTTCACTGGAGGGTTCTCTTGATTTTGCTCAGGTGAAAAATACAGCAAATAAAGTACAAATCTATTACTGCTAGTTGCATGCTCTGAACTCCAGCTAGACTACAAATTGACCTGGAAATTGTTTACCCAGAACAAACACAGAGTGACTTTCTTCCGAGGTGTTAGTTCTGAAGTTCCCTTTTTAGCACCCAGTCCAGATTCATTGCAGTGAAACATAAGGATACGGACTCTCCTCAGGTAGAAGAGCAGGTTCACTTCAGGGTCAGCACTCTTCTCTGTGACCTACAGTGTGACACGAGAGAAGGGCTTTAGGAAGGTAACACCGAAATGTCATGGCAATTCTGCCCATGGTTTAGAGGGCATGGTTTTGATAGGTGGTGGCTTTACATAAAAAATAATAATAATAACAAAGGAAAACTCACATTTTGGAACCAGAATTCTGAAAAAAATTTGGAACATTATTTCAATGTCTCTGAATTTTCTAGGGGCAAAGGTAAGTTTGTAATTGTATTAAAACACAGAGTTGATTCTTATATTATTATTTATTAATTATTGTATTATTTTTCCATACAAACACATGTAAACTTACCTTTACCAAACCCTGTATAGTATATGACAATGATAAATTCTGGACAAGATCCAGATGGGGAAGCAGACATAAAGGTTTTGAAATTGATTCAAGACAATCCATAACCATTGAAAACCCTAAAACAGGTTAGCCAGAGATTTCCTAAGGGAGTCATGCGATCTTAAGGAACTGTGTTTAAGGGAGCCACCCTGATCTTTCCCCCTCCTCCCAGTGAAATGGAGGTGCAGAAGGGAGCATGAATCTCTGCCTGCCTCCCACTCTGCATTCCAGGCTGTTACTCTCAGTAGGTCAGAGCTGACACAGGAGATGAAAGCTCCCTGCTCTCCTTGACCCAACCAGCTCCCTTCCTGGGTACAGTCAGGCAAGATTAGAGAAAACTGAAGAGAAAGTTACCTGAAATGGTAGCACTGAGCAGCAACAAAAAAGAGGACACCATTCCACTAAAGGTATTCCTGTTTTTGTCACCCCAGAAATGCAACAAACCACATTACTTTTTCATAAAATGCCTCCTGTTTCCAAGCCTCCTTCTGAGTCATCAGAAGACCTGAGGAGCCAGGAATGAACCCTGCACCCATTGTGGCATTGGACAATTAAGATTTCAAATGAAGAAGAAGAAAACAAGATTAGGCTTTGGGAAATTAGTCAAAGACTGCCAACTACAATTCGACAAATATGTAGTATTCCCAGCCATTTAGATAAATGTTTCATTAACCATATGAGAAATACTACATAAGTTGCACTCACAAAATTGTACAGTTGTCTTCTGTTTTCCATTAATACTTTATAGACACCAGAAAGAAAGTAGTCCTTTTCGGGTAATTTTATGAAAAGGGGAGCCACCTAACCAGTAATCAGAGGGATGCAGAGAAAGCACACAGTAAGGCAACACTCCACACCCATCAGATTAGCAAGCCTTAGAAAGTCTGACTGTTTCAAGTATTGGCACATGACAGATTTGCAAATCATAAATTGGCAAGAAAGCACTTATCATGTGATGCCCTATGCAGGAATCTGGAAGCCACCTGGCAGGGCTTATATAATTGGCATGCTGTAATCTTATGTAGAGATCCTCTTGCCAGTGTTGGTAAGGAGGCACATGGTAGGATGTCCACTGCAGCGTTTCTTGGGGTAGTGGGAAGTTGGAAGCATCTCATGTGTCTATCACTAGGGGACTGGATATGCAGAATGAAGGATGAGCACAGCCCAGAGAACTATGCATGCAGAAGTAACAAACCAGGGGTGCAAAGAGCAACATGGACAGATCTCAAAAACAGCAGTGAGTCACAAAAGGAGCAGAAGGAGATGTATAAACCACAATTTTAGTTTGTACATTAAGAATATACACACACTCCTGCACGGCCAAACACTCTACAGTTGACCTTTGAACAATGCAGAGGTTGGGGTGCTGATCCCCCTGCACAATTGAAAATTTGTGTATAGCTTCTTACTCCCCCAAAACTTAACTATTAATAGCCCACTGGTGACTGGAGGCCTTACCAATAACATAAGTAGTTGATTAACATACAGTCTGCTTGTTATATGTATGTATTTATTTATATTGTATGCTTGCAATAAAGTAGGCTATAGAGAAAATGTGATTAAGACATTCAGAAGAAAAATACATTTAAAGTATTTATTAAAAGAACAACCACATGTAAGCGGACCAGTGCAATTCACACCCATGTTATTCAAGGATCAACTGCATATATTCCAAGGATAAATCTATATTTCTCAATAACTGCACGGAAATTAATGGCAAGGATGTATATTTAAAATGCACAAGAGTGGATGCATGTGAAAGAAGGAAATAAAAAGAAAATATAAGAAGCAGAAGAGCCTCGTCCAGACCATGATGATGACGTGCCATTGATGGAGGCGTGTGCTCTGCTCACCTCTGTGCTCCTGGCTCAAAAGGATAGAAAAATAACCACAAAAATCACAATGAACACACCCAGATTATTTCGCCATCTATAACTTGACTTAGAAATTTGTAAAACAGCCTGACCAGGCGGTAGCGCAGTGGATAGAACGTCGAACTGGGATGCAGAGGACCCAGGTTCGAGACCTCAAGGTCGCCAGCTTGAGCGCGGGCTCAACTGGTTTGAGCAAAAGCTCACCAGCTTGAACCCAAGGTCGCTGGCTCCAACAAGGAGTTACTCGGTCTGCTGAAGGCCCGTGGTCAAGGCACATATGAGAAAGCAATCAATGAACAACTAAGGTGTTGCAATGCGCAATGAAAAACTAATGATTGATGCTTCTCATCTCTCTCCGTTCCTGTCTGTCTGTCCCTGTCTATCCCTCTCTCTGACTCACTGTCTCTGCAAATAAATAAATAAATAAATAAAAAATAAAAAGGAAATTTGTAAAACAGAGAAAGGTAAACACACCATATTGGGCAGCTGTGTTCGGCTTGCTCCCGGCGTTACCAGGTATAAGCACTTTGCCTGAGTAGTGCGTGACCTCGTGGCAGTGCCATGTGTGTATGGCCTATATAAAGCTATGGTGTTTGCACTCAGGGGGATTGCAGATACTGGGATTGCCCATTCGCCAGTGTGAGGGCCATTTTGCTGTTTGTTTGCCTGAGAGGCTGTTTCCGCTGCCTGTGTGTTGTGAGATTTTATTAAATGGGATGGTCCAACTCTTTTGGGCTCTGCATTTTTTCTACCGTCTGCCCAAATCCAATGTGAACCTGCCTGGCCTTGGCTACCGGCAATACACACTAAAATATCAATTGTGAATTCAAATGATTGGAGACTTGGAGAGGGAATCATCATTCTAATGTGATATTAAAGGATAAGTGGTTTTGTTTACCAGCCAAGGCAAAGCAACAAAGTCTTTTTTCCTGGAACTTGGAAACGTTCTTATCATTTGAACTTATTTTTTATAAATTGTCACTCAGCAATTTCTTTTCTGATATTTCAGTTGGCTTACAGTCATTCAAGATCCAGACCTAATGGTAAACAGCATTACTAAAGCCAGACTTTTTTGTTGTTGTTGTTCCTTTCTTTTTCTTTCACTTTTTGCTTTTTCAGTTCATAGGTTTCCTAAAATTGATGTTCCTCTGCTGTTTGATAGACAAAATTCCCAAGAATTTTTGCCTTGATTAAAGAGCTGTTTTCTCTAGGGAAGAACATCAGTAATCTGGTTCAACTGAGGCTTGAGAAGT
The DNA here is from genome assembly GCF_036850765.1 of Saccopteryx bilineata. Classification (NCBI taxonomy): domain Eukaryota; kingdom Metazoa; phylum Chordata; class Mammalia; order Chiroptera; family Emballonuridae; genus Saccopteryx; species Saccopteryx bilineata. The sequence continues at coordinate 34,711,118 of NC_089494.1, forward strand.
AAAATTGTTAACACCACTGACTTTCCAAAACTATTTCCTATTTTAATATTTTACTAGTTTTTTCCTAATTGTCCCAAAGCTCCTCAGACTTTTCATTTATTCATTTTGCCCATACAAGTACAGGCTTGAAAACAACTGAGCATCAGCTGCCACACCTCCTCCACCATTGCTCAAGAAGAGGTGCTGGCTCTGGCCAGTTTGCTCAGTGGTAGAGTATCACCCAGGCATGTGGAAGTCCAGGGTTCAATTCCCAGCCAGGACACAGAGGAGAAGCACCCATCAGCTTCTCCATCCTTCCCCTTCTCCTTTCTCTCTATCTCTCTCTTCCCCTACAGCAGCTGAGGCTCCATTGGAGCAAAGTAGGCCCAGGCGCAGAGTATGGCTCCATGGCCTCCATCTCAGGCACTAGAATGGTTCCAGTTGCAACGGAGCAACGTCCCAGATGGGCAGAGCATTGCCTCCTATTGGGCATGCTGGGTGGATCCTGGTCAGATGCATGTGGGAGTTCTGACCCCCAATTCTTACTTTAGAAAAATCCCCCCCAAAATGAAGAAGTGCGTATTTAAGTTAATTTATTAATCTGAGTGAATTTATTAAGGCAAAACAAAATTATTCTTTGCTATTATCATCCTTAATGTTACATGTGCCTTTTTTTTTTTTTTGTATTTTTCTGAAGCTGGAAATGGGGAGGCAGTCAGACAGACTCCTGCATGTGCCCGACCGGGATCCACCCAGCATGCCCACCAGGGGACGATGCTCTGCCTATCTGGGGCGTCGCTCTGTCACAATCAGAGCCATTCTAGTGCCTGAGGCAGAGGCCACAGAGCCATCCTCAGCGCCTGGGCCAACTTTGCTCCAATGGAGCCTTGGCTGCAGGAGGGGAAGAGAGAGACAGAGAGGAAGGAGAGGGGGAGGGGTGAAGAAGCAGATGGGTGCTTCTCCTGCGTGCTCTGGCCGGGAATCAAACCCGGGACTCCTGCACACCAGGCCGACGCTCTACCACTGAGCTAACCAGCCAGGGCCTACATGTGCCTTTTTTTTTTAAGTGAGAGGAGGGGAGATAGAGAGACAGACTCCCGTTTGCACCCTGACGGGGATCCAACTGGCAACCCCATCTGGGGCTGCTGACAAACAGGCTATTTTTAGCACCTGAGGCAGAGGCTCCACAGAGCCAACATCAGTGCCTGGGCAATGTGCTCATACCAAACTAGTTGAGCCATGTCTGGGGGAGGGAAAGAGAGAGAGAGAGAAAGAAGAGAACGGGGTAAGAGAGACTAAGCAGATGGTTCCTTCTCCCGTGTGCCCTGAGCAGAAATCAAAAAAGGAACTTCCACACTTCGGGTTGATGCTCTAACACTGAGCTAACGGCCAGGGCCCATATATGCCTTCTATTAAAAGAACATTGGTGAACCTGAGTAGAGCTAATATCCAAGTAAAGGAAGGAATGACATAGTTTTTCATACCAATGTCAGAATTCACTCCCATTGTAATCTAACAAATAAAAATAAGAGTTCCTTAGAGAGTCCAAAAGAAAAGTTAAGAGCAAGCAAAGACACCCATGCTTTCATAATTTTGCACTAAAGCTTGAATGAATGACCCATGTTTAAGTTTATACCACTATATATGACTTGAAAAAGAGAGAAGACAGAGGTTAAATAAGAAATGGCACCATAGAGGAAGAAATTAGCTTAGCTTTTGTTTGTGGTATAAAAAATTCATATTAATCATCTCATAAACTTACCTTTTTTCCATTCACAAAAAAAATCAGCTCATCAGAATGGGGAGAAGACATCATGTCAGCACAATGAAAGATTGTCCTAAAGAGCTGATATTTGACAGCCAAAACCTGGATGCCAATCAGTTTTGGAAAAGCCCAAGCTGCAGCAGTGCCTTATAGCCACACTGCCAGATAGAGGCACCAATCAGGGCTGTCTGTCCGCCCAGCCCGCAACGCACTTCAAACAGCTCTTGGCAGCACCCTGTTTCCTTCTTACCCAGGAATGAGTCAAGTCAGCATCTCAGCTGGTTTCCTTTGGAGTCCAAGACTGGTTTTCTAGAAGAAAGTGTTTGAAGCCAGGGACAATAAATAAAAAGTGACTGTTACATAGGCTGTTATTATTTTTAAACTAACCAAGCCATCAATCAATACAACACTATTAAAACTCATGAAACTAATTCTCAAGTTTCTTTCTTTCTTTCTCCCTTTCTCTTTCTTTCTTTCTTTCTTTCTTTCTTTCTTTCTTTCTTTCTTTCTTTCTTTCTTTCTTTCTTTCGTTCTGCATTAAAGGGCAAAGGAAATTCCTTCTTTTCTCAGCATGCTTTTTTTTCTTTTAAATTATTTTTTAAAGATTTTATTTATTGAATTTTAGAGTTAGGAGAGAGAGAGAGAAATGGGGGATGGACAAGCAGGAAGCATCAACTCATAGCCATTGCTTCCTTGACCAATTAAGTCTGAAGTTTTGAACCAGTGACCTCAGCACTCCAGGTCGATGCTCTATCTACTATACAACCACATGCTAAGCCTCAGAGTGCTTTCTCTCTCTCTCTCTCTCTCTCTCTCTCTCTGTCTCTCTCTTTCTTTCTCTCTAGCATGCCTGTGCCTTTCCTCCCCCTTTCTTGCCTCAAGGCGCAAACCTTTCCCTTTCTCTCTCCTAAACTCCAACAGCTTTTCTTTTGCCTCTGTAACTTGTTTCCTGAGCCCATGCAGCCCAGCTGGCTCACTTCTTCCATGGCTCGTTTCTACCTCTGTGACTCTCTAAAGAAATTGTTACTTTGAACAAAACAATCAGGGGGCGGGGAGGCAAAGGGAAGATTCCACCATGCATGCAACTAAAACCTTCATAAAAATGTGTCTTTAAAATTCATGTATAACAACTTGAAATTATGTTCTCTTTTCTTAATATATTTTGGTAATCCTTGTTTCTTCAAATTTATGGCTTCAAGATATCAAGCTACTTCAAACAATAAACATATACATATACCACATTTCCCCATGTATAAGACACTTCCATGTATAAGACGCACCTTAATTTGGGGGCCTGAAACTTGAAAAAAACTATTATATAAAGTTATTGAACTCAAGTTTTATTTATCATAAAATTCATACAACTCCTCATCTGCACAGAAAAGCAGGAAAAGCAAGTTTAAAAATGTCTACAACCACTATACAAGATGCATCCAGTTTTTAGACCCCAAAATTTTTGAAAAAAGGTGCATCTTATACATAGAAAAATATGGTACATATACATAGGCTTACCATTTGCCAGAGACTGTTCTTCAATTCTACAATAACTTGGTAAATATTATCATTATCTCTTTAGAGATGAAGAAACTGAGGCACAGAGACCTTAAGCAACTTGTCCCATGTCACACAGGCAACAGGTGGCAGAGGTCTTCTACAGTCTGTGTCCTTAACCTCCAGGTGAAAGCATGATAGAAAATGAGGCCAGAGGAGTCGCCAGAGGCCAGAGTATGTAGGGAAGTCATTGGAAGGTTTTGAAGGGGGGAAGGGTGACACAATCTCTTTTAAGTTTTAAAAGATTGCTTTGGCTACTTTACAGAGAATGAAGGGTGAGGGCAAGTGTAGGAGGAAAGAGTAGATTAGAAGTTAGGACAGTGGCACAGTCAACAGATGATGAGGCTTGGACTAGCGTGACAGTGGAAGGAATGGTAAGAAGGAGCCAGATTTGCTAACAGATTGTATTTGAGGTTTGTGGGGTGGGGGAGTCAAAGATGTCTCCACAGATTTTAAGCTGAGCACATGAGTGGGGCTGTCTTTTACATTATTTTATTATTATTATTATTATTTTTGTATTTTTCTGAAGCTGAAAACGGGGAGAGACAGTCAGACAGACTCCTGCATGCGCCCGACCCAGATCCACCTGGCACGCCCACCAGGGGCCACGCTCTGCCCACCAGGGGGCGATGCTCTGCCCCTCCAGGGCGTCGCTCTGCTGCGACCAGAGCCACTCTAGCGCCTGGGGCAGAGGCCAAGGAGCCATCCCCAGCGCCCGGGCCATCTTTGCTCCAATGGAGCCTTGGCCGCGGGAGGGGAAGAGAGAGACAGAGAGGAAGGAGGGGGGGTGGAGAAGCAAATGGGCGCTTCTCCGGTGTGCCCTGGCCGGGAATCGAACCCGGATCCCCCGCACGCCAGGCCAACGCTCTACCACTGAGCCAACCGGCCAGGGCTACATTATAAGTTCTATTTGGACATGTTAAATATGTGAAGTCTGAGTTATAACATTCAAATGGAGGTGGTGAGTGGGTTGTTGGGTATTCAAAGCTGCCTTCTTTGCTCTCTCTCTTGAGAAGAGAGAAGGCTCCATGTTTGGGGCAGAATTTCACTGCAGGGATTCCAATCCAGCCTTCCTTGAAGTCCCAAGTTCTAACGTGACCAGCTGGATAGAGGGGCTACACACTCCCCAACCTTGATTACTCCACAGGTCCCCTCTGAGGGCTCCTTGCCAAACAGGATTCACCAAAGGAACAAAGAAAGGGCATTTTTTAAAGTGAAAGTAGAGTAGATACACTCCTGCATGCACCCTGACTGGGACCTACCCATCAACCCCCATTTTGGACTGATGCTCAGACCAACCCTACTATCCTCAGTGCCCAGGGTTGACACTAGAACCAATTCAGCCACTGGCTGTGAGAAGGGAAGAGAGAGAGAAGGGGGAGAAGAAGGGGAAGAGAAGCAAATGGTCACTTCTTATGTATGCCCTGACCAGAGATTGATCCTGGGCCTTCCGCAAGCAGGGCCAAAGCTCTATCCACTGAGCAACCGGCCAGGGCAGAGAAAGGACATTTTTTAGCAGAAGGAACTGTTAGTGTAAAGTCAAGGAAGTTCAAAATTGCATATTATGTTTTACAGATTTGCAAGTTTATTTTATTTTTGCATATAAATTGCTCAGGAATGAATGACGAGAATATGAGTATCAAATAAAATCACTCAGCTGTTAAAACCATTTATGTGCCTGAAAATATCCTTGTTCACAGGGAGTGTAGGGTGTGTGTGTTTGAGTTCAGTGGGCACTGTAAAGTACTAGATGAAATGATATTTATTTCAGTGTGGTAGGATAATGAATAACTATAGGGAAAAAAGGTAACTTCAAGAAATGGTAAGCAATGTACTAAACAGGGTAAAGAGGATACAAGGTAACTTAAGTGACTAGTTTAGTTTTGGGTAGTCAGTGCCTGAGTGCATTTGAACTAAGTTCTTGGCCTGTTAGACAGACCAAGAGTCTCAAGGTCTGGGTGATTCTGACTAAAAGCTATTTTTGCTAAATACTAAAATGTAGCACAATATTTTGCAGACACAACTGTAAACAAGATAAGCTCAACAGGGACGCAGCTGATTAAGTGTAGTCAACTGCAAAGAACAAATCACTGCGTAATTTACCAAATAGTGTACATAAGATAAGCAATGGCCAAGCCTCCCTTTGAGAAGACACAGCTTTGAACATGAATATCTTGTCTTCTTTGCTTGCTTCAAGTAAATAAAACTATCTAATGACAACCACATCTCATTCTTGAACAGAACACCCTGACCAGTGAAGCCCTTTAGATTGGTAATAAACCCATCAAGAGTAGACACAGGAAAAGAGCAGCAAGTATAGTGGCCTCAAAGGAGAAATGAGCTGGTTGTTGAAAGGGGAAAGAAGGCCAGTGTGGCTCAGCATGGAGTACAGAGGAAGAGTAGGGACATAACATTGAGGATCAGGGCAAGAGAACCAAGATCCCCTCTTGGGATTATCCAGTTTGAATTGCTTGTTTCGTTTAAAGTGCGCATGTCAGTTGTATCTAGGAATCTGGAGGTCAGAGGCGGGGCCCAGACTGGAGATACAAATTAAAGAGTCATCAACTCATAAGCAAAAGTCCACAGAAATTGTAACTTATGGGGGGCGGGTGGAGTCACACTTCTATTGTGGCAGGAAATACTTAGCTGATGTGCTTCCACCTTGCCAGGCTTTCCCCCACTCTTTAGGTATCATTTACACTTAGCAATCCATGCTTGCAGCCTTCAGAGTGGGGTTCTTATATCAGGAATACAAAAAACAAAATCTAGTCAAAGTTTGGATTGAATTTTAAACAGGCCATTCGTGGCTTTTGGTTAAGTTGGTAGAGTAAGATAAGTGCAATACTCGTGTCCTCGCACACCTACAAAAAAATTACAACTACATTACAGAACAACCGTAACTGAGAGCTGCCTGACATCTAGTTGAACACAAGTCCTATAATTAATATACAGAAGAGCCACGCTGAGGCTGGTGAGAGGAGTGGAGATAAGGAACAGCTGGTCCCACACCCACGTGTGGCGGTTAAGAATTGGGAGGGACATCTCAGCTGCAGAGGTCCCCCCTGAGAAGTAGGGGATCACAGCCCCACATCAGGCTCCCAGCCCGGGGTTCCAGTGCTGAGGAGTCCCCGTAACTCCTGGCTGTGAAAACCAGAGAGGACTGTGGCTGAGCGAGACAGAGGGCTGCTGGAGTTCCAGGTGTTCCTTGTAAAGGGCCCCCAAACAAACTTACTCCCTGAGAGGCTCACTTGCTCTGGGCTCCAGTGCTGGAGGCTGGGGGGTGGGAGGGTGCAGCTTGAAAGGCTCCACATATGGGAGGAACTGGATTGTCTGGAATCAGGTCTATAAGTGTAAGCTTGTTCTCTCTTTCCAAACAGCTATTTACTATTTTTGCAGATAAAGTAAAAGAATTTCTAGTTCTTTTGGCATACTAAATGTATACAATAATTACTTTAGCTAAGATAAACTAAGTGGGTTTTTTTTTCCGGTATAGCATTAACCATAGAGAATTAACACATTTGAATCATGACAAATACACTTTATTTTAAAAAAAATGATCTATGTTTAATCATCTATTTTAGATCGTTTGACATTAGTGTCATTTTTTGAGGTTCTTAATAGCATGAGTAAACTGCAGTCAGTTTAGAAGTTAAAACTCTTGACTTTAATGGGAAGTAGGCATTTACCAAAAATAAATAAAGACTTCTCCTGGAAAACAAAATAGCAGATAACACAGTGTGACAGAGAGAGGCTGGTGACCCCTAAGGCTCTGATGGTCCTGGAATAGGAGACTGCACTGGCTTCTATGGAGTATTTGGCAGTAGAATTTGGGCCGAGGTCATAGCCAAGGCCACCAACTCATCAAAGCAAGGACAAGGACAAGGAGTGGATCAACCGTCACCCAGCTGGATCACCTGGTCAAGGATATAAAGATTAAGTCCCTGGAGAAGATCTATGTCTTCTCCCTGCCCATCAAGGAACCTGAATCATTGACTTTGTCCTGAGGCATCCCTCAAAAATTAGATTTTGAAGATTATGCCTGTGCAAAAGCAGACACAGTTTCAAGGCATTTGTCACCATTGGGGACTAAAATGGACATATTATCTGGGTGTTAAGTGCTCAAATGAAATAGCCACTGCCGTTTATGGGGCCATCATCTTGGCCAAGCTCTCTGTTGTCCCTGTGCTGCAAGGCTACCAGGGAAACAAGACCGGCAAGCCCTACACTGTCCCTTGTAGGTGACTCACCACTGTGGCTCTATGCTTGTGTGCCTCATCTGTGTCCCTAAGGGCACTAGCATTGTCTCAGCCCTTGTGCCCAAGAAACTGCTGTTGATGGCCAGTATTGACACAATGGCCATCCTGAGCAACTTCTCCAAGGCCACCTTTAATGTCATCTCTAAGACCTATAGCTATCTCACCCCTGACCTCTGGAAAGAGACTGTTCACCAAGTCTTTCTATCTGGAATGCACTGACCATATTATAAAGACCCACCGCAGAGTTTCTTAGCAGAGGACCAAGCCTCCAGCTGTGGCTACCACATAATTTTATACAAGAAATATAAAGTGAATTAAGTCAGTTAAAATAAATGGAACAAAGGAAAAACTACAAAAGGCAGGGAATATTTTTTAGGTGCATCACAATTAAACACAATTATTAAAAGTTTGTATAGTCTGTTATAAAAATAGCACATAAGCCTCCTGGGTGGTGGTGCAGTGGATAGAGCATCAACCTGGTATGCCCAAAACCCAGGTTTGAAACCCCGTGGTCACTGGCTTGACCGAGTACTCATCCATCTTGAGTGTAGGCTAACCAGATTGAGTACGGGGTCACTGGCTTGAGAATGAGATCACTAACATGATCCTATGGTCACTGGCTTAAAGCCCAAGGTTCTTGGCTTGAACAAGGGTCACTGGCTTAGCTGGACTCCATCCCCCCACCCGCAACCTGGTCAATGCACGTATGAAAAGCAATCAATGAACAACTAAAGTGCCATAACTACGAGTTGAAGCTTCTCATCTCTCTGCCTTCTCCCACCTCTCTGTCTCAAAAAAAAAAAAAGCACATACAACAAAGGAATAAAATATAAAATCTACTGATTTTTCCCTGTGTGAACTTGTTTGCAAGTTTAATTTTTTTTCTTTAATGAAAGCTAAAATAAGTAAAAGCAAATTCAAATTAGTATAAAGTTATCTTAAATTAAAAGGTCATTTTTTGTCCCCCCCCCAAAAAATCAAAGATGTATATAATCTTTAAAATCTAGTAGTCAGTGGAGGAATAGGGAAATTAAAGAAGGATTCATCTGTAATAAGAGTAAAAAGCTAAACATAACAAGTAAAACAACTTATATTTAGACTATCAAATTCTTCATTTAACAATCTCTTATCTACATAAGAGAAAATGTATAGATGGATAACTAGAATTCACTAACATTTGATTTGGTAGGGTCAAAAGTTACCTAAAAAGTGAATATGTATTACACAGAATAGGATTTCCCAATTTTTTTCAGTGCTTGTTCGTTTAAGACAAACCAAAAGCACAAGATGACATCTTCACAGCGTAATTAGTTCAAAAGATATTTTCTTAGCTTTAAATCCTTTCATTATATATGCAAAGTATCATAGAGTAAGTCATTAACATCAAAGGGATGACAGCTTAGGCAAGATAGCCCATAATATTGCTAATAATTATGTATGGGGTCAGGTGGGTGCAAGACTGATGAGGGGGGTTACTTTGTAAGATAAATAAACGTCTAACCACTATGTTGTACACCTGACACTAATATAATATTGTCAATTGTAATTAAAAAAAAACTTAAAAGGTCATTAAGAGAGGGCCGTTTTCACTATTAATCACCTTAGCTTAGTTCAACGGAGCTGTTAAATTTAAAGCAGGCATAACAACTTTGCAGTTTCAGCTGAGGGGTGTAATGCTGGTGGCTGAGGCCAGGTGGGTCCACATTGGATTCAGGCAGACGGTAGAAAACTGCGGAGCAGGAAAGCATCAGGCCATTACATGTTTATTGGAGGCTCCCAAAGACAGGGGTGCAAATAAACAAAGGAAAACCTTTTTGCAATGAGGGGCAAAGGATCAGGAAAACCACGCCTTGCAGTGACGGGAGAGCAATCTGGGAGCATTGCCCCCAAGGGAAAGCACCCATAGCCTTACAGAGACTAACCACACGTGGCGCTGCCAGGAGCTAACACATTAATCAAGCAAAGTGCTTGCAGCCAGTAAACCAGCAAGAGAGCCTAACACAGCTGTTTTCCCCACATTCCACCCCTTTAGGGTTGCTCAGCTCACATTCTATGTGACAGGTGTCTTCTGCAATTGTCCCTGTGCGAGAGGTTAGGTACGTTATAGAAAGAGATTACAGCTACAGCACAAGTTATACAATAACACAAAGGTGCCCTTCACAAGTCTCCCTGAGCACTCTGCACATAGAGTTAACTGGAGGCCCACTCCTAGCCCCCTACCCCATGGTAGGTGGGAGGGCATGTATCGTCCATTTTGTCCATTGAAGAAAATGTCCTTGGTGTGTCTCTGCAACTGGATGGGAGCAGCTTCCCGGTGCAACAGGGATTCCACAGGTGCCCTGTACCCTCCATCAAGGTCTCTCATAGTACTTGACACAGGCAGTGGATGGCATGTCCATTCAGCAAGGGAGCCAGGGTCCCCCTCTGGTCACTGTCCAAGACTCCATTACACTGCTCGATGATCAGGCTATAATTTGCAGCCCAGCTGTCTGTGCAAACCACCAAGATAAAGGTTCATTACAGGCAACTAGCCAAACAGCTCTTTATTAACAGGTCTCAGCACCTTTCCAGAAGCTCTCTGTCCATTGCCACAAGCTCCTCAGCAAGCTTATGGGGCTTGGTGGATTCAAACACACTCAAGTCACCCTGACATTTCTCATAGCTGCTGCTGCTACAAAATGCACCTATTATGGTCTAAGGCCAACACCTGCTGTACAGTAGAATGTGCATTGCTGATTTCACATATGGCCTCTGGCCCTCACCCATCGCAGTCGGATGGGTCCTCGGCCTTCCCCCATTCAAACTGGGATAGCAGGTTTGGGGGATCCTCCTCTTTCACAGCTGTCTACAACAAGTAATCTTGCAACCAGCACTCCAGCCATATTCTTGGCAGCTGCTGGGCTGTCTGCTTCCCCTGCTTTTTCAGTGGCTGAAACCTCCTTTATGTCATAAGCTGCTGCCAAAACACTAGCAGGATTTTATTAGACTTACCATCTAATTTCTCCTTATCTGCTCCAGCCACAATCAAATCTACCCACAATTGTGTTCAGGTAACCTTTACTGGCCCATTTCTCTTGTTAGTTGGTGTGTGGGGGGCATCATGGCAGCAGCCCGCACAGCCTTATGATTCTGTGCTGCCTCTAGCTCCCCCAAATCTGCTACCAACTGTGTAACTGTGTTAATGGGACATCCCACATAGGGGCTCAAGATAGCCACCCAGAAAGGGATGAAAGGGTGCTTCAGAGAATAAGGTCTCTCATCCTGGCTGTAAACACTTCCTCATCTGGCCCACGGGACCTTGGGTTGAAAGCAGCATTCTTCATACCTAGTTCCCAAAGGACCTGGGGAAGCTCACTGTAGCACTGCCACTGACTCACTGCCCCCGGCAAGTCTCCAGCATTCTGCCAGACTGTACAAATGGCAGCCATCACCCATTCTAATAGGGTATGGTTTCCAGGGTTGTCATGGCAGATCTGAAGATGCTGCCTCAAGGGGGAGTGTGTGGTAATGGCAGCCAATTTCTCCATCTCTGTTCTGGAGAGCATGATGCCATCCACCCCCTATGTCCCACAACCACCGCAAGCAGGCTGCCAGAAGCTCAGTGTGTTTCTTCCTGAATTGTGCCCCCAACTCCATCAGCTCTGCCTGGGTGTCGGGTCAGACCACAGTATGCTCCACTACCTGTGTAGGGGCTGTGCCTGCCCCTGAGATGTTCTTGGCTGCTGGGTTTACGTTCTGGTCAACCAACAACTGGGCTCTGAGTCTGCAGATGGCAGTTTAGGCCAAACCTCCTCCTCAGAAGAGGAGGATTTGGAAATGCCTGCTCCTGCCAACTCAGACCCACTCCACTGGCACAAGTACAGCTCTGTCTTCAGCACCTGCTTTGGCTCCTGTGGCTGCCGGCTCTCGGCCTGAAGCTGAGAGTAGAATTCTTGAACCTGCAGTTGTTTTTCCAACAATTGTTACTGCCAATGTTCAGCTTTTAGTGAAAACTGTAGCTCACAGAACCATACTTCTTTCTCCAGTGACCATTCTATCTCCAGGTGCCATTGGTCTTCAGCCTGCACCCGCAGTGCAGCTCCTGAACCTGGTCAGAGTCCTTCTCTTATTCTGATTCTAGTTCACGCCATCATTGGTGCTCAGTCTGTTCTTGCAGGTCTATAACAATAACAACACCAGCCCATGGCCTCCAAATGGACTACCACAGGAAACCGTATGTAGGAGAACAATGACCACTCCTGTACCTCATACTTCGAAGATGTTGATGGCTCCATAGCAATCTGATCCAAATCCTACCCACTATGCCAGATGTGATGCCAGTGGCCAAGGCCAGGCAAGTCCACTTTGGATTCAAGCAGACAGTAGAAAAACTACTGACCCAGAAAGCATTGGGTCGTTACATGATTATTGGAGGTTCTCAAAGACAGGTGAGCAAACAAAGGAAAAACAGATTTTCTCAGTGAAGAGCAAGGGATCAGGAAAACCTAACCTTGTAGTGATGGGAGAACTATCTGGGAGCATCGCCCCAAGGGAAAGCACCCATAGTCTTACATAGACTACACACACGTGGCACTGCCATGTGCTCACACGCTAACTAAGCAAAGTGTTCGCAGTCAGTAAACCAGCGAGCAAGCCTAACCATAGCTTTTCCCCCCACATTGCGACATTCAGCTTTCTGCATTTTATAGTGACAATCATTTGCCGTTTTCTGACATATATGTGTATACAAGAGTTATATATACAGGAAGTTATAAGGAGACACACAAAGGTAAGAATTAGCTGTCTAAATTCAATACCCGCTGCTATGGAAAGAGAATGAATGTAATCCGTATGCTGGTTTTTCCAGGTGGGAAGCAGACAGATCTGCCACATGGCTCATTCAGTGTTTGAGCTAAAAAGTATAACACTAACAATTTAAGTGACAATTCAGCTCAACTAGTGCAAACCAGCTGCACTCACACCGGGGCAACTCCTCTGGCACACACCCCAGGCTTTCCCTTCAGTTTTTCTTGACTGATTGTCTAGGTCCAGCCTCCACCTTACTCTGTCCAGCGCGTAGCCAGCAGATATTCTGAAAACAAGGGCAGCCCTCCTGCCACGGTGGAATACTGTCATACTCTCAGTATGACAGGCTCAGGCCACTGGTCATAAAATTCTCAAGTGAAGGCTGGCCCATTGAACTGAGCTTCAAGGAAGGAATTATAGCTTTCCTACACTTGGAAATCAGAGATCTGCTTCAGTTAAACTCTTTTACCTGCAACCAGCAGGCACCCAACAAAACATTCCTTTCTGGAAAGCAGAACATACATCCATTTGCCATTGCATTGTTTTTTTGTTTTGTTTTGTTTTTTAAATATATTTTTATTAATGGTAATGGGATGACATTAATAAATCAGGGTACATATATTCAAAGAAAACATGTCTACGTTATTTTGTCATTAAATTATGTTGCATACCCCTCGCCCAAAGTCAGATTGTACTCCGCCACCCTCTATCTAGTTCTCTGTGCCCCTCCCCCTCCCCCTAACTCTCTCCCTCCCGCCCTCCCATGTCCTCCCTCCCCCCACCCCTGGTAACCACCACACTCTTGTCCATGTCTCTTAGTCTCGTTTTTATGTTCCACCAATGTATGGAATCATGTAGTTCTTGTTTTTTTCTGATTTACTTATTTCACTCCTTATAATGTTATCAAGATCCCACCATTTTGCTGTAAATGATCTGATGTCATCATTTCTTATGGCTGAGTAGTACTCCATAGTGTATATGTGCCACATCTTCTTTATCCAGTCTTCTTTTGAAGGGCTTTTTGGTTGTTTCCATGTCTTGGCCACTGTGAACAGTGCTGCAATGAACATGGGGCTACATGTGTCTTCACGTATCAATGTTTCTGAGGTTTTGGGGTATATACCCAGTAGAGGGATTGCTGGGTCATAAGGTAGTTCTATTTGCAGTTTTTTGAGGAACCACCATAGTTTCCTCCATAATGGTTGTACTACTTTACAGTCCCACCAACAGTGAATGAGGGTTCCTTTTTCTCCACAGCCTCTCCAACATTTGCTATTACCCGTCTTGTTGATAATAGCTAATCTAACAGGGGTGAGGTGGTATCTCATTGTAGTTTTGATTTGCATTTCTCTAATAACTAATGAAGCTGAGCATCTTTTCATATATCTGTTGGCCATTTGTATTTCTTCCTGGGAGAAGTGTCTGTTCATGTCCTCTTCCCATTTTTTATTGGATTGTATGTTTGTTTGTTGTTGAGTTTTATGAGTTCTTTGTAAATTTTGGATATTAGGCCCTTATCTGAGCTGTTGTTTGAAAATATCATTTCCCATTTAGTTGGCTGTCTGTTTATTTTGATATCAGTTTCTCTTGCTGAGCAAAAACTTTTTATTCTGATGTAGTCCCATTCATTTATCTTTGCCTTCACTTCTCTTGCCATTGGAGTCAAGTTCATAAAATGTTCTTTAAAACCCAGGTCCATGATTTTAGTACCTATGTCTTCTTTCATGTACTTTATTGTTTGAGGTCTTATATTTAGGTCTTTGATCCATTTTGAATTAATTTTTAGTACACGGGGACAGGCTGTAGTCGAGTTTCATTCTTTTGCATGTGGCTTTCCAGTTTTCCCAACACCATTTGTTGAAGAGGCTTTCTTTTCTCCATTGTGTGTTGTTGGCCCCTTTATCAAAGATATTTGACCATATATATGTGGTTTTATTTCTGGGCTTCTATTCTGTTTCCATTGGTCTGAGTATCTATTTTTCTGCCAATACCATGCTGTTTTGATTATCGTGGCCCTATAATTATAGTTTGAAGTCAGGTATTGTAATGCCCCCAGCTTCATTCTTTTTCCTTAGGATTGTTTTGGCTATTCGGGGTTTTTTATAGTTCCATATAAATCTGATGATTTTTTGTTCCATTTCTTTAAAAAATCTCATAGGAATTTTGATGGGAATTGCATTAAATTTGTATATTGCTTTGGGTAATATGGCCATGTTGATTATATTTATTCTTCCTATCCAAGAGCAAGGAATATTTTTCCACCTCATTGTATCTTTTTTGATTTCCCTTAACAATGCTTTGTAATTTTCATTATAAAGGTCCTTTACATTCTTTGTTATGTTTATTCCTAGGTATTTTATTTTTTTTGTTGCAATCGTGAAGGGGATTATTTTTTTGAGTTCGTTTTCTAATATTTCATTGTTGGCATATACAAAGGCTATGGACTTTTGTATGTTAATTTTGTATCCTGCAACCTTACTGTACTGGTTTATTGTTTCTAATAATCTTTTTGTGGAGTCCTTCGGGTTTTCGATGTATAGGATCACATCATCAGCAAAAAGTGATACCTTTACTTGTTCTCTTCCGATATGGATGCCTTTTATTTCTTTGTCTTGTCTGATTGCTCTGGCCAGAACTTCTAGCACCACGTTGAATAAGAGTGGAGAGAGTGGACAACCCTGTCTTGTTCCTGATTTAAGGTAGAAAATCCTCAGTTTTATGCCGTTTAATATGATGTTGGCTGATGGTTTATCATATATGTCATTTATCATGTTGAGATATTTTCCTTCTATACCCATTTTGTTGAGAGTCTTAAACATAAAATTGTGTTGTATTTTATCAAAAGCCTTTTCTGCATCTATTGATAAGATCATGTGGTTTTTGTTCTTTGTTTTGTTGATATGGTGTATTACGTTAACCGTTTTGCGTATGTTGAACCATCCTTGAGATTCTGGGATGAATCCCACTTGATCATGATGTATTATATTTTTAATATGTTGTTGTATTCGGTTTGCCAGTATTTTGTTTAGTATTTTAGCATCTGTATTCATTAGAGATATTGGTCTGTAGTTTTCTTTCTTTGTGCCATCCTTGCCAGGTTTTGGTATGAGGGTTATGTTGGCCTCATAAAATGTGTTTGGAAGTATTGCTTCTTCTTCAATTTTTTGGAAGATTTTGAGTAGAATAGGAACCAAGTCTTCTTTGAATGTTTGATAGAATTCACTAGTATAACCGTCTGGGCCTGGACTTTTATTTTTGGGGAGGTTTTTAATAGTTTTTTCTATTTCCTCCCTGCTGATTGGTCTGTTTAGGCTTTCTGCTTCTTCATGACTCAGTCTAGGAAGGTTGTATTGTTCTAGGAATTTATCCATTTCTTCTAGATTGTTGTATTTGGTGGTATATAATTTTTCATAGTGTTCTACAATACATTCTTGTATATCTATGATGTCTGTGGTGATCTCTCCTCTTTCATTTTGGATTTTATTTGATTTGAGTCCTGTGCCTTTTTTCCTTGGTGAGTCTTGTCAATTTTGGTTGATCTTTTCAAAGAACCAGCTCCTTGTTTTATTGATTTTTTCTATAGGTTTTTCTGTTCTCTATTTCATGTTATTTCTGCTCTGACTTTATTATCTCTTCTCGGCTGGTTTTGGGTTGTCGTTGTTCTTCTTTTTCTTAGTTCCTTAAGGTGTGAAGTTAAGTGGTTTACTCGGCTCTCTCATTGTTTGTTCTATAGGCCTGAAGTGATATGAACTTTCCTCTTATACTGCTTTTGCTGCATCCCAGAGATTCTGATATGTCGTATTTCATTTTCAATTTGTCTGTATATATCTTTTGATCTCTGCGCTTATTTCTTCTTTGACCCATTCATGTTTTTAGAAGTATGTTGTTAGTTTCCACATTTTTGTGGGTTTTCCCCCCCTCTTTTTTGCAGTTGAATTCTAGTTTCAAGGCTTTATGATCAGAAAAATATGCTTGGTACAATTTCAATTTTTCTAAATTTGCTGATATTGTCTTTGTGGCCCAACATATGGTCAATTCTTGAGAATGGTTCCATGTACACTAGAGAAAAATGTTGTACATCTGTCGCTTTTGGGATGAAGTGTCTCCTTAGATGTCTATCATATCCAGGTGGTCTAGTATTTCGTTTAAGGCCACTATAATCTTTAATTGATTCTCTGTTTTGATGACCGATCTAGAGCCGTCAGTGGTGTATTGAGGTCTCCAAGTATGATTGTATTTTTGTTAGTTTTGTTTTAAGGTCAATAAGTAGCTGTCTTATATATTTTGGTGCTCCTTGGTTTGGTGCAATATATATTAAGGATTGTTATGTCTTCTTGATTCAGCTTCCCCATTAATCAGTATGAAATGACCTAATTTTGTCTCTGAGTACTTTTTCAGTCTTGTAGTCAGGCATTATTAGATATGAGTATTGCTAAGCCCTGCTTTTGTTTTGGGTGTTGTTTGCTTGGAGTATTGTTTTTCCAGCCTTTCACTTTGAATTTCTTTTTATCCTTGTTGCTTATATGTGTTTCTTGTAGGCAGCATATAGTTGGATTTTCTTTTTTAATCCATTCTGCTACTCTGTGTCTTTTTATTGGTAATTTTAATCCATTTACATTTAGTGTAATTATTGACACTTTGGGTTCCCTACTCGCCATTTTATAATTGCTTTCTGTTAGTTTTGTATCTGTTTGATTCTTCTCTTTTGTTTTTCTATCATTTGTTTTGTTTGTTTGGTGTTCCATACTTCTTTCCTCTGTTGCTACCTTTTTAAGTCAAGTGTTTTTTGTGGTGGTTTTTTCAAGGGTGGTACCATTAAGTAATGAAAAGAGGTAGCCTACCATATTCATTGTAGTACCCTATCTTATGAGTATTTCTGCACTTCATCGTCCTTTGCTACTGGTTAATCTCCATCCTCTCCCCCCTTTTTTTTTTTCCTTTGTTGTCCACAGGTTTAAGTTTGGTTTTATTGTGTTCTTCTTGGAGCTGTTTACTTGTTGTGCTGTTTTCTTGTTGTTCTTGAATCTGGTTGGAAAAACCCCTTTAGTATTCCTGGAGTGGGGCCTTTCTGCATGATATAATTCCTCATCTTTTCTGTATTTGTGAATGTTTTTATATCTCCTTTGTACTTGAAGGATAGCTTGATGGTATAGTATTCTTGGCTGAAAGTTCCTCTCTTTCAGGGCTTTAAATATTGGGGTCCACTCTCTTCTAGCTTGTAGAGTTTCTGCTGAGAAATCTGATGATTAATCTAATAGACCGTTCCTTTATATGTTGTACTCTTCTTTTCCCTGGCTACCTTGAGAATTTTTTCTTTGTCATTGGTTTGTGTCATCTTATATGATGTGCCTTGGAGTGGGTTTGTTGGGGTAAGAAACTTGGTGTTCTGTTTGCTTCTTGAATTTGAGGCTTTAGTTCTTCCACAGGCTTGGGAAGTTCTCGTCTATTGTTTGTTTGAGTATATTCTCCATTCCATTTTCTTTCTCTTCTCCCTCTGATAATACCTATATTCTTATGTATTCTTCTGATGGAGTCAGACAATTCCTGTAGGGCTTTCTCGTTTTTTATTATTTTTGAGTCTCTTTCTTCTTCTCTCTGTTGTGCCTCAAGTTGTTTGTCTTCTATTTCACTAATCCTATCTTCAATCTGGGCTGTTCTGTTAACTAAGCTTGTTACCTCGTTTTTCATCTCGTGAATTGAGCAGAGTGGGGTTCTTATATCAGGAATACAAAAAACAAAATCTAGTCAAAGTTTGGATTGAATTTTAAACAGGCCATTCGTGGCTTTTGGTTAAGATGGTAGAGTAAGATAAGTGCGATACTCGTGTCCTCCCATACCCACAAGAAAATTACAACTACATTACAGAACAACTGTAACTGAGAGCTGCCTGAAATCTAGTTGAACACAAGTCCTATAATTAATATACAGAAGAGCCACGTTGAGGCTGGTGAGAGGAACGGAGATAAGGAACAGGCTGGTCCCACACCCACGTGTGGCGGTTAAGAATTGGGAGGGACATCTCAGCTGCAGAGGTCCCCCCTGAGAAGCCAGGGATCACAGCCCACATCAGGCTCCCAGCCCGGGGTTCCAGTGCTGAGGAGTCCCCGTAACTTCTGGCTGTGAAAACCAGAGGGGACTGTGGCTGAGTGAGACAGAGGGCTGCTGGAGTTCCAGGTGTTCCTTGTAAAGGGCCCCCAAACAAACTTACTCCCTGAGAGGCTCACTTGCTCTGGGCTCCAGTGCTGGAGGCTGGGGGGTGGGAGGTGCAGCTTGAAAGGCTCCAGTGACATATGGGAGGAACTGGATTGTCTGGAATCAGGACTGTTAAGTGTAAGCTTGTTCTCTTTCCAAACAGCTATTTACTATTTTTGCAGATAAAGTAAAAGAATTTCTAGTTCTTTTGGCATACTAAATGTATACAATACTTACTTTAGCTAAGATAAACTAAGTGATTTTTTTTTCTGGTATAGCATTAACGATAGAGAATTAACACATTTAAATCATGACAAATACACTTCTTTTTAAAAAATGATCTATGTTTTAGATCGTTTGACATTAGTGTCATTTTTTGAGGTTCTTAATAGCATGAGTAAACTGCAGTCAGTTTAGAAGTTAAAATTCTTGACTTTAATGGGAAGTAGGCATTTACCAAAAATAAATAAAGACTTCTCCTGGAAAACAAAATAGCAGACAACACAGTGTGACAGAGAGAGGCTGGTGACCCCTAAGGCTCTGATGGTCCTGGAATGGGAGACTGCACTGGCTTCTATGGAGTATTTGGCAGTAGAATTTTGGGCTGAGGTCATAGCCAAGGCCACCAACTCGTCAAAGCAAGGACAAGGACAAGGAGTGGATCAACCGTCACCAAGCTGGATTACCTACCTGGTCAAGGATATAAAGATCAAGTCCCTGAAAAAGATCTATGTCTTCTCCCTGCCCATCAAGGAACCTGAGATCATTGGCTTTGTCCTGAGGCAACCCTCAAAAATTAGATTTTGAAGATTATGCCTGTGCAAAAGCAGACACAGGTTCAAGGCATTTGTCACCATTGGGGACTAAAATGGACATGTTATCTGGGTGTTAAGTGCTCAAATGAAATAGCCACTGCCGTTTATGGGGCCATCATTTTGGCCAAGCTCTCTGTTGTCCCTGTGCTGCAAGGCTACCAGGGAAACAAGACCGGTAAGCCCTACACTGTCCCTTGTAGGTGATTCACCACTGTGGCTCCATGCTTGTGTGCCTCATTTGTGTCCCTAAGGGCATTAGCATTGTCTCAGCCCTTGTGCCCAAGAAACTGCTGTTGATGGCCAGTATTGACACAATGGCCATCCTGAGCAACTTCTCCAAGGCCACCTTTAATGTCATCTCTAAGACCTATAGCTATCTCACCCCTGACCTCTGGAAAGAGACTATTTACCAAGTCTTTCTATCTGGAATGCACTGACCATATTATAAAGACCCACCGCAGAGTTTCTTAGCAGAGGACCAAGCCTCCAGCTGTGGCTACCACATAATTTTATACAAGAAATATAAAGTGAATTAAGTCAGTTAAAATAAATGGAACAAAGAAAAAACTATAAAAGGCAGGGAATATTTTTCAGGTGCATCACAATTAAACACAATTATTAAAAGTTTGTATAGTCTGTTATAAAAATAGCACATAAGCCTCCTGGGTGGTGGTGCAGTGGATAGAGCATCAACCTGATATGCTCAAAACCCAGGTTTGAAACCCCGTGGTCGCTGGCTTGACCGAGTACTCCTCCAGCTTGAGTGTAGGCTAACCAGATTGATTACGGGGTCACTGGCTTGAGAATGAGATCACTAACATGATCCTATGGTCACTGGCTTAAAGCCCAAGGTTCCTGGCTTGAACAAGGGTCACTGGCTTAGCTGGACTCCTCCCCCCCCAACCTGGTCAATGCACGTATGAGAAGCAATCAATGAACAACTAAAGTGCCACAAATATGAATTGAAGCTTCTCTTCTCTCTGCCTTACCCCACCTCTCTGTCTCAAAAAAAAAAAAAAAAGCACATACAACAAAGGAATAAAATCTACTGATTTTTCCCTGTGTGAGCTTGTTTGCAAGTTTAATTTTTTTTCTTTAATGAAAGCTAAAATAAGTAAAAGCAAATTCAAATTAGTATAAAGTTATCTTAAATTGAAAGGTCATTTTTTGTCTCCCCCCCCAAAAAAAACAAAGATGTATATAATCTTTAAAATCTAGTACTCAGTGGAAGAATAGGGAAATTAAAGAAGGATTTCATCTGTAATAAGAGTAAAAAGCTAAACATATCAAGTAAAACAACTTATATTTAGACTATCAAATTCTTCATTTAACAATCTCTTATCTACATAAGAGAAAATGTATAGATGGATAACTAGAATTCACTAATATTTGACTTGGTAGGGTCAAAAGTTACCTAAAAAGTGAATATGTATTACACAGAATAGGATTTCCCAATTTTTTTCAGTGCTTGTTCATTCAAGACAAACCAAAAGCACAAGATGACATTTTCACACAGTAATTAGTTTAAAAGATATTTTCTTAGCTTTAAATCCTTTCATTATACATGCAAAGTATCATAGAGTAAGTCATTAACATCAAGGGGATGACAGCTTAGGGGCAATATAGCCCATAATATTGCTAATAATTATGTATGGGGTCAGGTGGGTGCAAGACTGATGAGGGGGGTCACTTTGTAAGATAAATAAACGTCTAACCACTATGTTGTACACCTGACACTAATATAATATTGTCAATTGTAATTTAAAAAAAACTTAAAAGGTCATTAAGAGAGGGCCGTTTTCACTGTTAGTCACCTTAGCTTAGTTCAACGGAGCTGTTAAATTTAAAGCAGGCATAACAACTTTGCAGTTTCAGCTGACGGGTATAATGCTGGCGGCTGAGGCCAGGCGGGTCCACATTGGATTCAGGCAGACGGTAGAAAACTGCGGAGCAGGAAAGCATCAGGCCATTACATGTTTATTGGAGGCTCCCAAAGACAGGGGTGCAAATAAACAAAGGAAAACCTTTTTGCAATGAGGGGCAAAGGATCATGAAAACCACGCCTTGCAGAGACGGGAGAGCGATCTGGGAGCATCGCCCCCAAGGGAAAGCACCCATAGCCTTACATAGATAGACTAACCACACGTGGCGCTGCCAGGAGCTAACACATTAATCAAGCAAAGTGCTTGCAGCCAGTAAACCAGCAAGAAAGCCTAACACAGCTGTTTTCCCCACATTCCACCCCTTTAGGGTTGCTCAGCTCACATTCTATGTGACAGGTGTCTTCTGCAATTGTCCCTGTGCGAGAGGTTAGGTACGTTATAGAAAGAAACTACAGCTACAGCACAAATTATACAATAACACAAAGGTGCCCTTCACAATGTCTCCCTGAGCACTCTGCACAGAGAGTTAATTGGAAGCCCACTTCTAGCCCCCTACCCCATGGTAGGTGGGAGGGCATGTATCGTCCATTTTGTCTATTGAAGAAAATGTCCTTGGTGTGTCTCTGCAACTGGATGGGAGCAGCTTCCCGGTGCAACAGGGATTCCACAGGTGCCCTGTGCCCCCCATCAAGGTCTCTCATAGTACTTTACACAAGCAGTGGATAGCAGGTCCATCCAGCAAGGGAGCCAGGGTCCCCCTCTGGTCACTGACCAAGACTCCATTACACTGCTTGATGATCAGGCTATAATTTGCAGCCCAGCTGTCTGTGCAAACCACCAAGATAAAGGTTCATTACAGGCAACTAGCCAAACAGCTCTTTATTAACAGGTCTCAGCACCTTTCCAGAAGCTCTCTGTCCATTGCCACAAGCTCCTCAGCAAGCTTACGGGGCTTGGTGGATTCAAACACACTCAAGTCACCCTGACATTTCTCATAGCTGCTGCTGCTACAAAAAGCACCTATTATGGTCTAAGGCCAACACCTGCTGTACAGTAGAATGTGCATTGCTGATTTCACATATGGCCTCTGGCCCTCACCCATCGCAGTCGGTTGGGTCCTTGGCCTTCCCCCTATTCAAACTGGGATAGCAGGTTTGGGGGATCCTCCTCTTTCACAGCTGTCTACAACAAGTAATCTTGCAACCAGCACTCCAGCCATATTTTTGGCAGCTGCTGGGCTGTCTGCTTCCCCTGCTTTTTCAGTGGCTGAAACCTCCTTTATGTCATAAGCTGCTGCCAAAACACTAGCAGGATTTTATTAGACTTACCATCTAATTTCTCCTTATCTGCTCCAGCCACAATCAAATCTACCCACAATTGTGTTCAGGTAACCTTTACTGGCCCATTTCTCTTATTAGTCAGTGTGTGTGTGTGTGTGGGGGGGCAACATGGCAGCAGCCCGCACAACCTTATGATTCTGTGCTGCCTCTAGCTCCCCCAAATCTGCTACCAACTGTGTAACTGTGTTAATGGGACGTCCCACATAGGGGCTCAAGATAGCCACCCAGAAAGGGCTGAAAGGGTGCTACAGAGAATAAGGTCTCTCATCCTGGCTGTAAACACTTCCTCATCTGGCCCACGGGACCTTGGGTTGAAAGCAGCATTCTTCATACCTAGTTCCCAAAGGACCTGGGGAAGCTCACTGTAGCACTGCCACTGACTCACGGCCCCCGGCAAGTCTCCAGCATTCTGCCAGACTGTACAAATGGCAGCCATCACCCATTCTAATAGGGTATGGTTTCCAGGGTTGTCATGGCAGATCTGAAGATGCTGCCTCAAGGGGGAGTGTGTGGTAATGGCAGCCATTTCTCCATCTCTGTTCTGGAGAGCATGATGCCATCCACCCCCTATGTCCCACAACCACCACAAGCAGGCTGCCAGAAGCTCAGTGTGTTTCTTCCTGAATTGTGCCCCCAACTCCATCAGCTCTGCCTGGGTGTCGGGTCAGACCACAGTATGCTCCATTACCTGTGTAGGGGCTGTGCCTGCCCCTGAGATGTTCTTGGCTGCTGGGTTTACGTTCTGGTCAACCAACAACTGGGCTCTGAGTCTGCAGATGGCAGTTTAGGCCAAACCTCCTCCTCAGAAGAGGAGGATTTGGAAATGCCTGCTCCTGCCAACTCAGACCCACTCCACTGGCACAAGTACAGCTCTGTCTTCAGCACCTGCTTTGGCTCCTGTGGCTGCCGGCTCTCGGCCTGAAGCTGAGAGTAGAATTCTTGAACCTGCAGTTGTTTTTCCAACAATTGTTACTGCCAATGTTCAGCTTCTAGTGAAAACTGTAGCTCACAGAACCATACTTCTTTCTCCAGTGACCATTCTATCTCCAGGTGCCATTGGTCTTCAGCCTGCACGCCGCAGTGCAGCTCCTGAACCTGGTCAGAGTCCTTCTCTTGCTCTGATTCTAGTTCACGCCATCATTGGTGCTCAGTCTGTTCTTGCAGGTCTATAACAATAACAACACCAGCCCATGGCCCCCAAATGGACTACCACAGGAAACCGTATGTAGGAGAACAACGACCACTCCTGTACCTCACACTTCGAAGATGTTGATGGCTCCATAGCAATCTGATCCAAATCCTACCCACTATGCCAGATGTGATGCCAGTGGCCAAGGCCAGGCAAGTCCACTTTGGATTCAAGCAGACAGTAGAAAAACTGCTGACCCAGAAAGCATTGGGTCATTACATGATTATTGGAGGTTCTCAAAGACAGGTGAGCAAACAAAGGAAAAACAGATTTTCTCAGTGAAGAGCAAGGGATCAGGAAAACCTAACCTTGTAGTGATGGGAGAACTATCTGGGAGCATCCCAAGGGAAAGCACCCATAGTCTTACATAGACTACACACACGTGGCACTGCCATGTGCTCACACGCTAACTAAGCAAAGTGTTCGCAGCCAGTAAACCAGCGAGCAAGCCTAACCATAGCTTTTCCCCCCACAATGCGACATTCAGCTTTCTGCATTTTATAGTGACAATCATTTGCTGTTTTCTGACATATATGTGTACACAGGAGTTATATATACAGGAAGTTATAAGGAGACACACAAAGGTAAGAATTAGCTGTCTAAATTCAATACCCGCTGCTATGGAAAGAGAATGAATGTAATCCGTATGCTGGTTTTTCCAGGTGGGAAGCAGACAGATCTGCCACATGGCTCATTCAGTGTTTGAGCTAAAAAGTATAACACTAACAATTTAAGTGACAATTCAGCTCAACTAGTGCAAACCAGCTGCACTCACACCGGGGCAGCTCCTCTGGCACACAAAACCAGCTGCACTCACACCGGGGCAGCTCCTCTGGCACACAAAACCAGCTGCACTCACACCGGGGCAGCTCCTCTGGCACACAAAACCAGCTGCACTCACACCGGGGCAGCTCCTCTGGCACACAAAACCAGCTGCACTCACACCGGGGCAGCTCCTCTGGCACACGCCCCAGGCTTTCCCTTCAGTTTTTCTCGACTGATTGTCTAGGTCCAGCCCTCCATCTTGCTCTGTCCAGCGCACAGCCAGCAGATATTCTGAAAACAAGGGCAGCCCTCCTACCACAGTGGAATACTGTCATACTCTCAGTATGACAGGCTCAGGCCACTGGTCATAAAATTCTCAAGTGAAGGCTGGCACATTGAACTGAGCTTCAAGGAAGGAATTATAGCTTTCCTACACTTGGAAATCAGGGATCTGCTTCAATTAAACTCTTTTACCTGCAACCAGCAGGCAAACAACAAAACATTCCTTTCTGGAAAGCAGAACATACATCCATTTGCCATTGCATTGTTAAAACACATGAATTGCATAATGAGATCTACTCTGAGTCTTGAAAAGTTGACAGGTGGGTTTAAGAAATATGAAGGTATCTGAAGCTATTTAAGACACTTCTTTTTACAGAATGGATTCCTTCAGCCTCTGCCACGTCCGGTTTCCAGTTTGATTCAAGATCTGCTGAATCTACTTCAGAAAACAGCCAAAATGGCCTAAACATGTTTTGCTTCAATCTCCTTGCTCCGGAGCACAAGGATAAATGCCATCACTTTCGCCTTGTGGCCAATGGTCATCCAGACTGCACGGGGGTCCCGGAGGGGGGTGGTCAGGGGCACCCACTCTGCGCACAACCTTAGCTAGTTTCACGTCTGCCACGGGCAGGCGTTAGCAGAGTTGGGCTGTGCAGTGCGAAGCTACGAACCCCTCCAGAAGCCAGGGGCGATGGGATGGCAGGGCGACACTCATCGCTCGCTCACCTTCATGTGGAAGGGCAAGCCCTTGGTGTATCCACATAGGAGCAGAAAGTTTCCTTTGAGCAGAGTGTAACGTTTCAGGGCAAACTGTAATTCCGCAGGGGTCGCAAAGGGCTCTGTGTCCCTGCGGGATATCGCCACGCCTGCTCAGGGTGAGAGAGTTTGGGGATCCAGAGAATCTGGGTCTGAATGGCCAGTTGCCTCCAGCTAGTCCTGGCTTAGCTACAGATCACCAAGCTGAGCGCAGTGACCGTGCAAGCAAGACAATGGTTTGAGTCTGTGCACATGTTTCCTGAAAGGTCACCTAAGATGTCCCCTAGGCCAACTCCGCCAACATACCTGTTTTTGGTGGTTTCCTTGACGCCTGTTCTGGAGTGGGGGGAGGGGGCTTCCACCTCCTGTTTCTGTTTTACTGCAAGTTCTCCTTGGCTTGAGGTCCTCGACTGGGTGACCTTATTCACCCCACTGCCAAGTGACATTTGCTGAGCAGTCCGCAAATAGAAATAGATGGGGCTCCTCATCTGAGTCTTGTGGATGTGGTAAGAGCAAAGGACAGTCGTGAGCCAGGAAAGAGGGCTTTAAGTCCCACCCAGCCCTGAACACCCCTGGATTT
Source organism: Saccopteryx bilineata (assembly GCF_036850765.1). Taxonomy (NCBI): domain Eukaryota; kingdom Metazoa; phylum Chordata; class Mammalia; order Chiroptera; family Emballonuridae; genus Saccopteryx; species Saccopteryx bilineata. The sequence continues at coordinate 34,737,256 of NC_089494.1, forward strand.
GGGGGCCCTTTAACCAAGAATTCCTGGAGTTCTGGTTGCCTTCATCCACGTGTGTTTTCAGTCTAATAGATGAGAGGTTTTGCTTTGTTTTTAAGTAGGTGTGTATGCGAGTGTGGGGGAGGAATATACCCTTCAGGGCCTTTAGATCTTGCTGATGGTAACCTCCATCCAGTGGTGGAGGTTGGCTCTGCCCAGACTCTGTCGGAGGTGTGCTCCTACTCTGAGTGTGCGCAGAGCCTCAGCACTTCCCCTTAGTTTCAAGGTGTTGGGTGCTTCCTGCCCCTACACCTACCTCTCAGAGCTGCCCTCTCTGTGGAGCAGCCCTTGGCTCACTTCTCTTCCTACATTTTCTTTTCCTTTTACCCCCTTTCCTCCCTTTCTACATTTTATTCTTTCCTCTCTCTCTGCAGGTGCATACAATTAATTTTATCTAGTCTCATGGATCTAATTACTTACTAACTGCACTCAAGACTTATAAATCTGTCTGTAGCACAGATTTCTTTCTAATACTGAATTAACTGTCAGTTGGATAAATCTCTTGGCTGACTGCCAAGCTATAAATATAGAATCAAATCCACCCCCTTCCCTTTGAAAGCAGCCCCTCCTCCTGTGTTGCCTGTTGCTGTTAAAGGCAACATGTCCTCCCACTCACCTGGGCACAACCTTGGGCTTTCTTTGATTCCTTCTCCCCTGCCCACTCTATCTTATCTGATAGCTTGGAGTGTCGCATGTTTTCTAAAACCGTCAGCATTGTTCTCGCTCAAGCCTTGGTCACCTCTTGATTATTATAGTAGCTTTCCAACTGTTACCTTCCATGCTAACTCATCATATACATTCTGCCAAATTAAACCTTCTGATATTGTCATATTGTTGATTTTTTTTCTATTATTATTTTTTCAAGTGAGAGGGGGGAGATAGAGAGACAGAATACTGCATGTGTCCCAGACTGGGATCCAACCAGCTCCCCATCTGGAGTCAATGCTCTGCCCATCTAGGGCCATGCTTGCAACGGGAGCTGTTTTTATCACCTGAGGTGGGAGTCTCCACTGACCCATCCTCAGTGTCTGGGGCTGATGCGCTTTAAGCAATTGAGCAACGGCTGAAGGAGAGGAAGAAAGAGAGAGGGAGAAGGAGAGAGAAAGAGAGAGAAAGAAAGAGAAGAGGGTGGGTGGAGAAGCAGATGGTTGCTTCTCCAGTATGTCCTGACTGGGAATCAAACCAGGGACATCCACACATTGGGGACACTCTACTACTGAGCCAACCAGTCAGGGTCTATTTTGTTGATTTCTTTTTTAAAGAAAACCCTAAGGAGGCAGAGTGGAGGCACCCCAGGGGCTGTTGCTGTTGGACTGGTTTCCGCTGAGTGATGTCTCCTTGGGCTTGCCAGTGTCAGTTTGTCCGGCTTCCTCTCAGCTCTTCACTCCAGGCTGCAGATTGCCATGGCGGGCTGTGGCACTGGGCCTGGCAATTGGGGGGCCCAGTGGAACCCAGGGTTAGGGAAGTGCAGAAGTACTTTGGTATGCAGTGTACCTGGGCATGCAGCATAGGGGCCTGATTATCACATACATCACCATCGAGGACATAGGTGTTGGTAAATCATGCTCATTGTTAATGTTTACAGATAAGAGGTTTCAGCCAGTGCATGATCTTACTATTGGTGTAGAGTTTGGTGCTCCAGTAATTATTGATGGAAAACAGAACTTCAGATGTGGGCTACAGCAGGGCAAGGGTTCTTTTGTTCTCTCACAAGGTCATAGTACAGAGGTGCAGCAGGGGCTTTACTAAATGGAAGATGTAAAGAGATACCTTCAACCACTTGACAACCTGGTCAGAAGATGCCTGCCGGCATTCCAATTCCAACCAGATCATTATGCTTATTAGAAATAAAAGTGAATTAGAACCTAGAAGAGATGTAAAAAAGGAAGGTGAAGCTTTTCATGAGAACATAGACTTATCTTCATGTTAACTTGATGAGACTGCTTTCAATGTAGAAGAGGCATTTATTAGTACAGTACAGCAAAAGAAGTTTTATGAAAAACTAAAAGACGTCCTTGACAATAATGAGGAAAATGGGTTTAAAATTGGCCCTCAGCATGCTGCTCCTAATGCCGCACATGTGGGCAATCAGGGAGGACAGCAGAAAGAGGAGAAATTACCTCAGACATCATATACAAGGGATCATAGTAGAATTTTATGAAAGATTATATGCCACCAAATTCAAGAACCTAGAGGAAATGAATAAATTCCTAGAACTATACAATCTTCCTAGACTGAGTCACAAAGAAGTGGAAAACCTAAATAGACATACAAGCAGGGGGGGAATAGAAACAACTATCAAAAACCTCCCCCAAAATAAAAGTCCAGAACCAGATGGCTATAATGAATTCTACCAAACATTCAAAGAAGATTTGGTACCTATCCTTCTCAAAGTCTTCCAAAAAATAGATGAAGAAGCAATACTCCCAACACATTTTATGAGGCCAACAAAACCCTCATACCTAAACCTGGCAACAACAACACAGAAAAGGAAAACTACAGACCAATATCTTTAATGAATACAGATGCAAAAATCCTAAAGAAAATACTAGCAAATCAAATACAATAACACATTAAAAAAATAATACATTATGATCAAGTGGGATTCATTCCAGGAACACAAAAGTGGTTCAACATATGGAATTCGATCAATGTAACACACCACATCAACAAAACAAAGGACAAAAATAATATGATCCTATCATTAGATGCAGAAAAGGCATTTGATATGATGCACTATCCCCTTATGTTTAAAACACTCAATAAAATCAGAATGGAAGGAAAGTACCTGAACATAATAAAGGCCATATATGACAAATCATCAGCTAATATCATGCTAAATGGTGAAAAATGAAGGTTTTCTCTCTAAAATCAGGAACAAGACAAGGCTGCCCACTCTCTCATTCTTATTCAACATAGTTCTGGGAGTTTTAGCCATAGCAGTCAGGCAAGAGAAAGAAAATAAAGACATTCTTATCAGGAAAGAAGAAGTAAAGGTATCACTTTTTGCAGATGACATTATCCTGTATATAGAAAACCTCAAAGACTCCACCAAAAGACTATTAGAAACAATAAACCTATACAGTAAATTTGCAGGATACAAGATCGATATACAAAAGACCATTGCTTTGCTATATGTCAGTGATGAAACATTAGAAAATGAACTAAAAAAAATTTCTTTTACAACTGCATCAAAAAAAAAAAAAACCCACCTTGGAATAAATTTAACAAAGGATGCAAAGAACCTGTTTACTGAAAACTACAAAACATTATTAAAAGAAATTGAAAAAAAACCACAATAAAATGGGAAAACATTTTATGTTCATGGACAAGAAGAATCAACATAATTAAAATGGCCATATTACCCAAAGCCATATACAGATTTAATGCAATCCCCTTCCAAATCCCAATGTCATTTTTTAAAGAAATAGAACAAAAAATTACCAGTTTATATGAAACCATAATAAACCCCAAATAGCCAAAGTATCTTGAAGAAAAAGAATGAAGCCAGAGGTATCACACTACCCGACTTCAAATTATACTATAGAGCCATGATAATCAAAACAGCATGGTATTGGCAGAAAAACATACATAAAGAGAAATGTAACAGAATTGAGAGCCCAGAAATAAAACCACATATTTACATATATATGAACAAATCATCTTTGACAAAGGAGCCAAAAACATGCAGTGTAGAAAAAAAAACCTCTTCAATAAATGGTGCTGGAAAAATTGGAAAGCCACATGCAAGGAAATGAAACTTGACTTTAGTTTGTCCCCCTGCACAAAAATTAATGCAAAGTGGATCAAAGATTTAAATGTAAGAGCTGAAATAATAAATTACATAAAAGAAAACATAGGTACTAAGCTCATGGACCTTGACCTTAGAGAACAATTTATGAATTTGACCCCAAAAGGCAAGGGAAGTAAAGGCAAAAATATACTGCTCACAAAATTTAGGGGTTATCTCAAAATGAATATGAAGCTATAAAATATCCCCTAATTTTTGTGAGCAGTGTAAATGAATGGGACTCTATCAAACTAAAAAGCTTCTGCACAGCAAAACAAACTAACAACAAAACAAACATCCAACTAAATGGGAAATGATAGTTGCAAACAACAGCTCTGATAAGGTGTTAATACCAAAAATAATTAAGAACACACAATGCAGAGCAACAAACAAGCAAACAAACCAATTAAAAAATGGGGAGGGGACCTGAACAGACACTTCTCCAAAGAGGACATACAAATGGCCAACAGGTATATGAAAAGATGTTCATCTTCACTAGCTATTCGAGAAATGCAAATAAAAACTACAAAGAAATACCACCTCATACCTGTTAGATTGGCTGTCATTAACAAGACAGGTAATAAAAAGTGTTGGAGAGATTGTGAAATAAAGGACCCCTCATTTATTGCTAGTAGGAATGCAAGTTAGTACAACCATTATGGAAGAAAGTATAATAGTTCCACAAAAAATTAAGAATAAAGGCCCTAGCCGGTTGGCTCAGTGGTAGAGCATTGCCTGGCGTGTGGAAGTCCGGGTTTGATTCCTGGCCAGGACACATAGGAAAAGAGCCCATCTGCTTTTCCAACCCTTTCCCTCTCCTTTCTCTCTATCTCTCTCTTCCCCTCCCACAGCCAAGGCTCCATTGGAGCAAAGCTGGCCTGAGCGCTGAGGATGGCTCATGGCCTCCACCTCAGGCACTAGAATGGCTCCAGTTGCAATGGAGCTACACTCCAGATGGGCTTGCTGAGCGGCTCTTGGTCAGGCGCCTGCAGGATTCTGTCTCTCTGCCTCCCTGCTTCTCACTTCAGAAAAATACAAAAAAAAAAATAATAATAGAATTACCATATAAACCAACATTCCCTTCTACTGGGTATCTACCCCCCAAACTTGAAAACATTGGTACATAAAGACACATGCACCCCCATGTTCATTGCAGCATTAATCACAGTGGCCAAGATATGGAAACAACCAAAGTGTCACTCGATAGAGGGTTGGATGAAGAAGATGTGGTATGTATATACAATGGAATACTACTCAGCCACAAGAAACGATGACATAGTGACATTTATGACAACACAGATGGACCTTGAGAACAGTATACTGAGTGAAACAAGTAAATCAGAAAAAGCTAAAAACTGTATGATTTCACACATAAGTGGGACATAAAATTGAGACTTATGGACAAAGAGAAAAGTGAAGTGGTCACTAGGGGAAAGGGAACATGGGGGAGGGGGAAGGGGTCTTAAGTGAATGGGGGGGATTGGGGGGAAGAGTGTAAAGAGGGACAAATATAAGATGACAGAAAATGATTTGATGTTGGGTGATAGGTATACAACATAATCAACAATTCATATACAGTAGAAATATTTACCTGAAATCTATGTACTCTTATTTATCAATGTCACCCTGTTAAAGTTAATTTTCTAAATAAAATTTTTAAAAAAAGATGGATCATATATTTGCACCCAAGTTCTACAGAAGCATCATCATCAATCAAAATTGCATCAGTATGTTAAAAAGTCTCATGAGGAAAGAGGACTTAATTCACCTTCAATGACCTGATCAACTGATTGAAATGCCTCTTCAAGGTTTTCTCATTCTCCTTTTTTTGCAGGTCCTATGAATGATTTGCATTGTATTGCATCTTATGGGAGGTAACAAAGGAAAGTTACTATCAATATAGTGCAATTCAAGAGTTTTGACTTTGGTCTCCTCCACATTCCTCACACTGAGTATGTGATATTAACCATCACTCTTAGAATTCCCTAGGACAGCATAGATTTCAGACACCATATCCTAGTGTCTCAATAGGATGGCTGCCCTTCTCAGATCATGCACCCTGACCTGTTCAGAATAGGTGACCACCATATAATAGAGTCCCTCGCATGCATATCTAATCTATCTCCAACTTTCACTGAAATTGGGACTCCTCTATCTGTTTGAATCTTCACCAGAACAAACAGACCTATTCTAGAGGGTTATTTTAGATTAGTTTAACCCCCGCAAGCAGGCAGGTGCTCTTTAAATTCTCCACACACTCCCAGCCAGAAATTTGGTGGGTATGTTACAGGAGAATGATTTCAATATCCAGATACCTGCATGGCAGCTTAACTTTGGTTCTTTATTTTAGTCAAATTGTGTTCAGACTTTATTGTGCATAAACATTATGGATATGATAATATATATAAAACTCTGTGCTCTAGACTTTATGGACAATTTAAAGGATATTTAAAGGTTTTATGTAATTTTTTTTCAAACTTAGGCAACACAAATGATTTAAAAATAAAACCATTATAATGTATTTGATGAAAGGTCTTCTTCTTATCCCTAACACTCTGTCTAGGGTTAACCCACTCATGCCAAAGGTGGCCACCATGGTTAGTTTCTTGTATGTTCTTTCAGAGTTTCTACATGCAAATACAAGCAAATATAAATATATGTGACCCTTCTTTGCACAAGCATTTTTTCTTTTGTGTATCAGTATAAGTTGGAGATCTTTCTATATGTCTGCACAAAGAATGTCCTCATTCTTTTATATATATATATATTCAGTGGTGTGTGTGTGTGTGTGTGTGTGTATACAGATAAACAGAATTCCATTGTATAAATGGATGGACAGTTATTTCCAATATTTTACTATTGCAAACAATGCTGCAATAAATAATTTTGAAAACACATTACTTTGAATATATTAGAGCTAATATGCAAAATAAATTCTCAGGGCAGGATTGCTGAGCCAGAAGGAAAATGCATTTGGAATTTTGATAGTTCTATATTTCCCTTCATACATTGTTCCGTCAGCAATAGAACACCTATTTTCCCACGGCTTGTCAATTGGTTGTGAAAGTTTTATATTTTTTCCAATTTGATAGGTTAAAAATGGCATTTCATTGTAGCCTTTAATTTGAATTTCTCTTATTAGTAAGAAATTCAAATTATTAGTAAGAAATTTCTCCCAATACACAAAGCCGTTTATATTTTTTCCTCATGAACAGTTTGCATCCTTTGACCAGTTCTTTTAAAAGATTTTATTTATTGATTTTAGAGAGTGGAGAGAAAAAGAGAGAGAGAAGTGGGGGAAGGGCAGGAAGCATCAGATGTGCCTTGACCAGGCAAGCCCAGGGCCTCGAACCAGCAACCTCAACATTCAAGGTTGATGCTCCATCCACAGCACCAGCACAGGTCAGGTCTTTGACCACTTTTCTATTGCCTCTTTTTTTCTTGATTTCCAGATATTTTGAGGGGAGATTTTTATACGCTAAAGAGATTAGCTTGTTGTCTGTAGTATTGCTTGCAACTATTTTTCCCAGTTAATGCTTATTGTATTTTTCTTTAATGTGAAGTGTGGTGTATTATGTAATTAAAATTACTAATCTTAGCCCTGGCCGGTTGGCTCAGCGGTAGAGCGTCGGCTTGGCGTGCAGGGGACCGGGGTTTGATTCCCAACCAGGGCACATAGGAGAAGCGCCCATTTGCTTCTCCACCCCCCACCCTCCTTCCTCTCTGTCTCTCTCTTCCCCTCCTGCAGCCAAGGCTCCATTGGAGCAAAGATGGCCCGGGTGCTGGGGATGGCTCCTTGGCCTCTGCCCCAGGCGCTAGAGTGGCTCCGGTAGCGGCAGAGCATCGCCCCCTGGTGGGCAGAGCGTCGCCCCTGGTGGGCGTACCGGGTAGATCCCGGTCCGGCGCATGCGGGAGTCTGTCTGACTGTCTCTCCCCGTTTCCAGCTTCAGAAAAATACAAAAAAAAAAAATTACTAATCTTTTCTTCTATGGAATTTAGAGTTTGAGTCAAAGATAAAAATAGTATGAAGAAAATCTCTGGTGTACAGAGATGTGTTGTAGAATTTGGCACCTGCAATCTGGGTAATGATGTTAAGTAGTGTCACCCCAATAAAATTCAATTAAAAAAACCTAATAAAATATATCTTTTAAAAAGGTACTTTAAACTTTATTTCTGACATTTTCATTTTTACTCCTTTTCATTTTGGTTTATCTTGATGTAGGGTTTGGTATGTTAAGGTTAATTTTGATCATTCCATAAATATATTTATTTATTTATTTATTTATTTATTTAAATGTTTTAATAAGGACCAGCAGGGGAAAAGGAAGCATCAACTCCCATATGTGTCTTGACCAGGCAAACCCAGGGATTCAAACTGGCAACCTCAGCATTTCCAGGTCGAGGCTCTATCCACTGCGCCACCACAGGTCAGGCTATGTTGATCATTCTTGATTTTCACTTTGAACCTGATGCCAAGTGAGATGCAATTTTACTGTATTCATTTGTGGACAAAGCTTCAGTTTCTGTCCTTAGGGAGAGAAACAGAGGGTCCAACAGGCTACCTGGCATGGCCAGTGTCATTCAAACACTTTCTATCACTGTGACTCCACTAACAGTGCTATTTTCCTCCTCAGTGTAGCAATCAGGAGTGCACAAAACAGCAACAACAACAACAAACCCATTGTAGATGTACTGTGGGACCTGATAAAAAGTGCAGAAAATCCCAGAAAAAAGGACACTCCTCACAGTTAGGGGAGAGTGAGCCGGTTCCATGTGGAACAAGAGAAAACTTGTGGGAGGTGAAGGACCAGGGCAGGTGGAATACGGGACAAGAGCTGAGGGAAACAAACTTCAAATTTAAAAATGTCCCTTTAGTAAGATGACCAACATTTTTACAATGAAAAGGAGGACAAAAATAAATTGAAGAAAATAATATCGTAAATAAAAGAAACATTTTATTCATTGGAACAATAATACAGTATAATATGATAAATGGATTGTTGGTCAAATAAGTTTGCAATATGATGTATATGTTTGCTCGCTTATAGTTTGCATTAGGTGTGGGAGACGGGCTGTAAACTGGCAAGATCCTTATAGCCTAACACTTAGTTTTAAGACTAAGCCTTTCTCTCCCTTTTAATACTAAGATCTTTTCAAAACTAAGCTTTTCCCCACGCCCTTGACTGTTGCATGATGTGGGGTGGTGCACTCTTATGAGGAATCCCATTTATGCCTCAGATAAGTGGCTTTGTATCAGAGACTTTTTTATTTGTATATTGGTTTAAAGGCTTTACTTTCTACACTATTAAATAAGGCAGATGGGGGGCTCTCTTCCTCAGATCCTGCCATCAGCATTGCAGAGGAAAGGCAGCCCAAATGGCAGAGTGCTGAAGGAGAAGCCAGTTTGTGCAGAGTTTGTGCAGAGAGAAAGAGATGGGAAACAAAAGTAAATAAGGCTGGTGGGGCCTTTGATTCTAGGAATAACAGTGGCTTTGGGAGCCCTGAATGGAAAGGGAATTGTTTTCCTACTACTGTGTGTATTTCTCGCCCGCCGGGTGCAAACTAGGGTTAAAGGTAATGGTCCACCAGTTCTTGGCTCTGTTGTTTCATTACTGTCTGAATCAAATGCAAACCTGCGCGGGCCAGGTGGCTGGCTGCAGCTACTGGCCTTACATGCATAATAAAAACATTTGTAATATTTTATATTGTAATTATGCTCACATGCCTACTAATTTTTAATAATAATTGTAAGAAAAAGTACTCATTTAGATACAAATATATCACATCACACACAATGGATCTACTCTGCATCGATCGAATACAGACATTTACAGATTAGTGTTTCAATATCAAAAAGGAAGACATGTAGGAGGACACTTTTTGAGGGAGTGTTGTAAATAACCCGTACCTCAGAGACACCAAGTCCAGATGAATTTTGAAGGGTTTTATTAAAGGAGGAGATGTATTAAACATGTCGGCCTCATATGGCTGACACGGGGCATTGCAGTCCCAAATCATGCGCACCCAATACATCTCAGAGGTTGTTTATATACCCCTGATCACACACAGGTTGGGGGGAGCACAACATTATGTCACAATTGTTAGTAAGCTTACAACATTTGTTTAGGGGGTTCACAAAAACATTAAAACGTTCAAAGTAATACAATCAAAGATATTTACAAATCTTTTAGTATCTATCTCCCCTGCTTTGCCTAGAGGTATGTTACTCTCAGGATTCCAGGAAGGGAGGAGGAGCCAAAATCAATGTAGGGTGGTATGTAAATTTTGTCTCTTATTGAAAGAGAAAAGAAGTTCCTCAGACAACCTTTTTCTATAGTTAAAACTAAATGACCCATTGTCCTTGTAAGTCAGGAAGCTTCTACATTCTTCTTCCTCCCCTCCCCAAAAGAAGATGGGACAGGAAAGCCTGACCTTTCCTCCTAGAATATCAATCTTAATTTTGCAACTTTTTGGTACCTTACCACAGGAGGAAGGAACTTACAAAAGAAAGACTGTCCTCCTTAAAGGAGGACGATTGGTCACCTAACCTTTAGGGAAACTAGAATCATTTCAGGTCTACTTAAGGGCAGTGGGCGTGATTAGGCATACGTGCATATATAGCTGAGAGGATGCATTTCCAGCTAGTAGAAAGAAAAGTAGACCAAAACATTTAGAAGAAAACATGTTTTTCAGTCTGTGTTCTCTGTGGCAGCTGGGAAGTGCCACACAAGATACAGGGATTTTACAAGTATCGTGATAACAACATGCTTTGAAACTTCTAAAAGATTCTTGACCAAAAGACAGATTGGATTCTACTGAATGCCAACAATCACAGCCTTCATGAAAATGTACTCCACAAGGACCCTGTCAGCTGGGGTGATGTGCCTGGGATAAAGTTTCTGGGGTTATGTAAAGCCAGTATCCAGGGCTGCCACTACAGCAGCCTGGCCCATGCAGGTTCGCATTGGATTCAGACAGTCGGTAAAGAAGCAACGGAGCCAAAAACTGATGGGCCATTACTTTTAATCCTAGCTTGCACCCAGTGGGCAAGTAAAACACACACTGGGCTCCAAAACCCACTCACATTCAGTGCTCACAAAGCTACTGACTTATCCGAGTTTCCTAGAATCAAAAGTTTCTAGCTCACCAGACTTATTCACCTCTGTTCTCCATCTCCTTCCTTCACTCTGCACAAACTCTGCACTAACTGGCTTCTCCTTCAACACTCCGCCATCTTGGCTGCTTCTCCTGGCCTCTTCCACGTGGCCTCTCTCCCCTCTCCTCTTTGCTCTCTGCTCTCTCCTCTAATGATAATCTCAGGAACCGAGAGAGCAAGCTCCCAGTCTGCCCCTATTTTATAATGTAGAAATCCAAACCTTTAATCCAATATCCAAAATAGGGAAGTCTCTATTACAAAGTCACTTATCTGGGACATGATGGGATTGTAACACCCCACATCAAAGAAGGGTGGGAAAGGCTTAGCCCTAAAACCAAGCCCCAGGCCACAATGATCCTGCCTGCCCACAGCCCACAGAGACACACATTAATATCACCTGGGCAACGGCCTCCAGGTGGGCAGCACCATCTTTAACAAAGTGAGCATAATATATTTTATCTGCCCAACAAGTTACTTGTATGGTAGAGCCTAAGGCTGGTTTCAGTACCGGCTCTGCCACCACTAGCTCTGTGACATTATAACTATGCAGAAACCTTATTTTCTTTCATCTGGCCTTTTATTTTTATTTGTTCTGCTTTGATTCAAACTGGCCTTGCCCAGCAGCCTGACTCACCCACCTCCCTCTTTCTTGCTTAATCAGTAAGCCCTCAGGACCAGTAGTCTTAAAAACATGGTCCTGAGTCTTTTGACTATAGAGACAGAGTTCTCAATCCAAGAAAAACAATGTCTTAGCCTCAGTTTTGTTTTAGCTCTGCACCCAGGAAAGCAGAACAATCCCACAGAACAAATCCTTGTAAAGTGGTACAGAATAATTTCAGGGCTGAACTCAGGATCAGATGCAAAGATCAATTGCCCTCTGCCCTAGCACCAACCAATAAGTAGAGATCACAACCCTAACTCCTTTAGTCACTATGGTTAATGACCCCACCCACCTACCCACCCACAATCCATTCCCTGGAAGCCATCGGGAGCCAGCTTTGAGCCTTAGCTCCCCTGTGACTCTGGGCAGGGTACCATCTCCTTAATAGATCCTTACTTTTGTAAGAGGTTAAATTAAAATAATTTCTTGTAAGGACTGAGTCACAGAATTTCCTGCAAGGAGTTAAGGCACTGTAGATAAATAGGAGCTTAGTTCACAAACCTAAATCTTTATTTTGTTGTCTAAGAATAAGGGAGTTCTCTTGGAGAAGTTCCCAGAAGCATCAGGACTGGGCTGTTCCTGGGAGATACTGACCCCTGCTGCCTCGAAGATTTACCAAGGACACCAGATAAAACCCTGCGGATTAGGCCTGTGCCAAATCAGAAGAATTTGCAGAGGAGTCGTTCCTGCAAACCAGATCTCCACCTCTCACACACTGCTATGTGACTAACTGCATAGACTTTTCCCTTTTTCTCACTTTTTTTTCCTTTTACCCCTTAGACCATTACTAACAGCCCCTGAACCCTATAAAAACTGGCAGCACCAAGAGAGTAGGGAGGCAGTTCTCTTGGACAGGAGTCACATGCCTTAAATTGCTGCAATTTGAAATTAAAGACACACCTTACACCCACTTGTTCCTCATCTCTTTATTGGGATGACAGGGAATCCTGAGTCCAGCTTTCCTTTTCCCATTTCACTTTCTCGGCTGCAAACCCCTGTTCATATCTCACTGCCCGATTCCACAGGACATATAGGAAAAGGTGTTGTGAAACTCCCTGAAAACTATTCTGCAATGCTGGATAAATGCAGGTTAAGGCTGATAAAATCCATTTCCACTTTCAGTTGAGCTGATCCTAGAACTGACTTCTTTAGGGGCAGCCCAACACAAGTGCCTGAGTGGGCACTCCCTTCATTAGTGGAAGCTGGGGTCTGAGTACTGGGTGAGTGACTAAGAAGGGCCATCAGGTCTGAAATGTGGGGCCCAGAGGAGGGTGGAGGCACCACAGGAAGAAAGGGGTGGCAGCGTGGGAAAGAGCCTGGAGACATCAGGCTGGTGCGGGAGTGTGCGGGACCAGGTGCCCCCTGGAGGCAGGGGGTGTGCGGGACCTGGTGACCCCTGGAGGCAGGGGGTGTGCGGGACCCTGTGCCCCCTGGAGGCAGGGAGTGTGCCGGACCAGGTGCCTCCTGGAGGCAGAGAAGAGAGCTGAATCAGCCAAGGCTTTTGCACTGATCCTCTGATTTTACCTTTCATCCTCCCCTACCACCTTCTCCTCATTTCCAACCCCCAAAACCATGCAGATAGTACGACATGATTGCTGATATTTGCTTAAAAATGCAGTTGAGAATTTCTGACAGTTACCTAGTTTCGTTACTCTCCTTTGCCTAATTTACTGGCTGTTGAAAAAGATTCTCAGTGAAAAAAGCCAGATTTCAGCGCCAGAGCTTTACATGCCAGCTTCCCGCGGAGACGGCTGCCCAACTCAATAACCTAGGAACAGAGGTCCTGCCATCCACTGGGCTCTGATGGTGTGGGATGCCAGGGTGCTGGATTGGAGAGAAGGCCTCAGAGATACCGCCTTCCCAGCGACCCCTGATTACCCACTGTGCCTAAGAAGATGACAAGAACTGATACAACATGTCTTCTTGCTGCACTTCAAAACCTCAAAAACTGCCTCAGAGAAAATTCCGTTTTCCTAACACTGGAATATAAAATCCAGGGACACAGGACAGACGGCCTCTGCTGTCCCCTGTTGGTGGACTAGAGCTAACCCTATATATTTTATTTAAAACATTTAAGAATATATTTTTGTATTTCAGAATTTTTATCCACTTTCTGTCAGTGAAGGGAGTGCCCACCCAGACACTTGTCCTTAAATCCCACTAAAGAAGTCAGTTCTATGCCCAGCTCAGCTGACGCTGGAAATGGATTTTATCAGCCTTAACCTGCGCTCATCCAGCATCAGAAATTAGTTTCCAGGGAACATCACACATTTTTCTACGTGTCTCGTGGAGTTTTGATCCTGGTTCTGCTATCCATTCACTGTAAAGCCATATTGAAATAATTAATTTCTTTGGGCTGCGATCTCTTTACCTATACAATAGTGTATTAGTCTTTGTCAATGATGTGATTTGTGATTCCGAGGATCCTAGGTTTTTTATAGTTTAAAGAAGGATAAGAAAATAATGCACTGTCCTGAAGTATTCACATCAATCAGGTCAACATTAATTCCGCTATTAATGGTTGCATCCAGGAATGTATAAAATATTTGCTGTAAATTCTATTTTTATGATGTTGAATTTCATTCAAGATAAAAATAAAGCAACTAAAATAGAACAGCTGAAAGTAGACATCATACACTTCATAATCTTATACCTTTCTGGAGGCAAGAATGAAAACAAAAACTAGAACTTGTTTTGGTTTAAAGTTGGCATTTGTTGCTCCAGCAAGAAAACGATCACGGCTAACTCATGTACCGTGTCATCTGCTGGTTCTAATGAACTTTCTACTTTGTTGTTACCATCCAAAACACAATCATGAACATCTATGATTTTCGTACAGCTAGTTGTTGGTCTCACAAAGATTTTGCGGTTTAGACAGGACCTTCTCCCATTATCTGAGATTGCAGAGGAGATGTAGAAATAGTCTCTGCTTTGCCTAAATTCAAATCCTAGAGAAAAGGGTGTGAAGACCTGGAATTTTTCAGAATACTTCAGTAATCCATTTGCAGAGTGAGACCGGTTACATTCCCAGTTCTTGAACCCTTTGCAAGTGTGGTCGCAGACACTGTAGCCATCAAAGTTCACCACGCAGAGGACATAACGCTTGGTCTTATTATCCAGGACCGAGTCCTCACAGTGAGGGCAGAGAACGCCCAGGGAGTCACTGAGACAGACGTCCATGTGGTCCTCCCTCTGGAATCCTGGTCACTGCTATTCCGGTAGACAGTGTAGGGATCGGCGGCCTTGGAGCCCGAGTCCCAGCTGAACACACACATTCAGAAACTCAGCGTGAACATCTCCGCGTGGAGCATCACGCACGCTGGGGAGCGGGAGGAGAGCGAGAAATAACGAGACAGTGGAGTGAGGGGAGGGGCTGAATTCAAACTCGGACCTTCCAATGGAGAGTTCAGAAGGAAAAAAGAAATCACAAGATGGAGAGAAGCGTTCGAGTGTGCGGCGGCGGCGGCGCGGGCGGGGTGAAGGGTGCGGGGCTGTGTCTGGGGCGGCGGGCGGGTCGGGCAGGCGGGGCGCACGCTGCACAGTCACGGAGCCCACGCCGCGCCCGCGGGGCGACGCACACTGGCCGCCCCGCCCCGCTCCGTGTGGGCGCCGCGGGCGCACAGGTCTCCGCGCCCAGGGCCCGCGCGGGCGCCTCGCTCCGCCCCGAGTTACTTTGGCGGCTGGTGGGAAACCGGAGGAGAGCTCCGTGGGGTGGAAGGCTTCGCGCCTGGAGCCTCCTCGGGGCGCTAACTGGGCGACCCCCGGACATCTCGGAGGAGTCGTGGTGTTGCGTGGAGTCGGTGCGTGGAGAGGGTGGAAATCCGGAGCCGTAGACCCACCCTCGCCGGCATCCTGGAACTGGTTAAGCGGCCACTGGGCTGGGGAGCAGCGGTCTTGCTTCGTAAACTATAAAGCACAGTTTGGCTCTCGGCGTCTTCCAGCAGGTCCCCCACACACACACACACCGGGTCCCCCGCGGGGTCGGTCTGCGGGGGCGGCGGCGGGAGACAGCACCGCAGACGCTGGCCTCGGGGATTTCTCACGCGTGCTTTTCTCCACCGGGTGTGGATGCAATGGAGGGAATGAAAAGCGATGTCTCAGCCAGCCAGCCAGGAGGACCTGGGATGCCCAAACCTGCGGGACGACGCCAACCCAACAGCTCCGCGGGACGGCGGGAGGGAAACTGTCACTTTCCTAAGGAATCTGTCAACTCCTGGATGGGCTGTCAGTGTCTGATCGCCTCCTGGGAGCAAGAATGAGCCCCAGACACGGTGTCAGGAGCCCTGATTGAGCTCTCAGCAGGGTCAAGAGCCCTGATCGAGCTCTCAAAAGCGTCCCTGTGGCTCCGATGGGTTCTGCCCCAAGACCAGCAACCTGTAGAGAGGCATCAATCAGTTTGAAACGGAGAGAGAGGAAAAAGAGAGAGCCTGCACGAGCGAGAGACGTCTCCTGGATGACTAATTAGAAAACCTTTCCGATCCTCCCGCAGCTGCCCCCCTTTCCCTCCCTGGACACAACAGCAGCAAGAGGTGAAAACCACCAACTGAATCCTAAAACCTCTAGGAGACAGGGACATAAACTTAGCAGCGGCGGCGGCGGCGGCAGCAGCACCGGCAGTCCCGGAGGGTTGCAACGACTGGACAGTAGAGGAAAGGGTTAAGAGTCAGTTTTGCAAGCGTTTACTTGAGGGATGGAGCCAAGAGGGTCATATTTCTGTCCCTTCTGCAGATGTCCCATGTTTATGAAGGATGTGAACCATGACAAGTATGACAGCTCCCTCAAGATTGTCAGCAATGCCTCCTGCACCACCAACTGCTTGGTCTCCTGGCCAAGGCCATTCATGACAACTTTGGCATAGTGGAGGGACTCATGACCACAGTCCCTGCCATCACTACTGCCACCCAGAAGACCATGGATGGCCCCTCTGGGAAGCTGTGGCATGATGCTTGAGGAGCTGCCAGAATATCATCTCTGCTTCCACTGGCGCTGCCAAAGCTGTGGGCAAGGTCATCCCTGATCAACTCTCTGGCTTTCTGTGTCCCCATCCCAAATGTGTCAGTTGTGGATTTGACCTGCTGCCTGAAGAAAACCGCCAAATACAATGACATTAAGAAGGTAGCAGGTTATGGTCAGTTGGCTCAGGGGATAGAGTGTGGGCCTGGTGTATGTATGTCTTGGTCCGGGCACACAACGAAAGCGACCATCTTCCCCTCCTGCAACCAGTGGCTTGATTGGTTCAAACATTGCCCTAGATGCTGAGGATAGCTCCTTTGGTCTGAGCAATAGCCTCAGGCACTAAAAATAGTTTGGTTGATTCAAGCATGGTCCCCAGATAGAGGATGCCTGGTAGATCCTAGTGGGGCACATGCAGGAGCCTGTCTCACTATCTCCACTCCTCTCAAAAAAAAAAAGAAAGAAAGAAAGAAAAAAGAAAAAGAAAAGAAATAAAAAGGAATAAGGTAGTGAAGGCCCTGGCCAAGTGGTTCAGTGGATAGAGCATTGACCCAGCACACATAGGTCACAGTTGGACGGTTGGTCCTCCACTCAGGGCACATGCAATAAAGCAATGAGTGAGTCTACAACTAAATGGAACAACTAAGTGGAATAATGAGTTGATGCTTCTCTCTCTTGCTCTCTCTCCCTTTCTCTCTCTCTCAAATCAATAAAAAAAAATTAAAGAAAGTAGTGAAGCAAGCATCAGAAGGCCCCCTCAAGGGCATCTGAGGCTATACTGAAGACCAGGGTGTCTCCTGCAGTGACACCCACTCTGCCTTTGTTGCTGGAGCTGCATTGTTCTTGACCACTTTGTCAAACTCATTTCCTAATTCAACAATGAATTTGGCTTCAGCAACAGGGTGGTGGATCTTATAGTCCACATGGCCTCCAAGAAGTAAGAGCCTCCTGGACCATCAGCCCCAGTGAGAGGAAAAGAGGTCCTCAGCTGCTGGGGAGTCCTTGTCCCAAATTGATCCCTGAACACAATGAGAAACTCCTAACCTCCACAGTTGCCATCACAGACCCCTGAGGAAGAGGAGAGTCTTAGGGAGTCTTTTCTTGTCATGCCCATCAATAAAGTTCACTGTACTCAGCCTAAAAAACAGAGAGAGAGAGAGAGAGAGAGAGAGAGAGAGAGATGCAACCATTTTAATCTAGGCAGCCCAGAATGTAAACATTACAGGACACAGAACAGGCCAGTAGAAGTGTAAAGCCATAGTAGTAAAAGAAGAGGATTTAGACTGGGCTGCAGACACAATTCCATAATTCTCTTAAACAGAGAAGTTGAGAGTTAACAAGGATAACTCTGCTGTGTTACTTACAGTTTATAGTTATTTATATGAATACTATGTTTTATAGTTAATATTTTATAGTTATTATAATATAGAATTACCCAAGAAATTTTAGTAAATTGTGTGTCTCATTCATATTTGTTACCAGGTCAGTTATCCTTTAAAAATCCATTATCATCTTTGTTAGGTAACAGTTAAAAGAACTTCTTTGGAAGCTGTTAAATATAGACTTTTCTGGACCAGATAGATCCTCATCAGACAATTTCAGACAAGATTTGGGTCATGGATGGGGGCACCAGGAAGGTATTAATGACCCTCCCCCATTAAAGCCTGGTCATTGAAGTTGCTTATGCCACAAGTATCTGAAATTAGGCAATCTATACGATTCAGCCATGTGAAAAACACAGATGGATAGAGCAGGAAACAGAAATACTGGACGATACAATCTTCTCTTACTAAGGTACCCACACCCAGATGTAGGGAAGAGAACATGCCACAGCTTCCTGATCTGTTGTCCAGCTCTCTGATGATTTACGTCAGATTCTTCTCCTTCAGAGTGTTTTGGGGTATCGTCCCCCAGGATGTCCTGCAGTTGGGCTGGCTGAGGCCAGCACTTAGGGACAGTCCTGAGAGGGAGACACCTTCATTAATAGTCTGTAAGCCTGGAAAAGAATAAGACACGTGGGGAAAGAAGGCTAGAGTGGGCATATAATGCAACCTTTCTCTTTCTTAAATGTTGCATATTTTTCTGGTTGTTAAAGTAACACATTTGCTGTAGTAATTACATATTTACTAGTTTGTAATTACAGAAAAGTGGGGTAAAGAGAGTAAAAATAACTTAGAATCCTTGAAAAACTACTGAAACCATTAGGATCCTATATTGCTTCTGGGACAGAGAGAGCGCCCCTCCCCGGGTGCTGTGTGTCCACCTGCCTTCTCTCCTCACTCTCCAGCCTCAGCGCTGTTTTCCATCTCGGCCACTTGGCACACTCTGTGTCCACCATCTTGGCCTGTTTACTGCCACTGACCCTGTGATCTCAGCTGAGAGAAGCCTGCCCTAACCCCCGCTAAAGTCAGGTCATCCCGTTCGCTGCTCCTCTAACTTCATGTACCTCTCCTCTCAGCACTTGTCCCAGGTGCAGTTTTACAGTTTATCTGCGTGATTATTTGTTTGAGATCTGTCTTTGCTATGAGATCATAGGATTCATGAGGGCAGGGTCCCCCCACTAGAACAGATTGTATTTCCAGTGTCTAGTACAATGCTTGTGTTTTTTTGTTTGTTTTGTTTGTATATTTCCAAAGTGAGAAGTGGGGGAGAGGCCGCCAGACAGATTTCCACATGTACCCAAATGGGATCCACCTGGCATACCCACCAGGGGGCAATGCTCTGCCAGTCTGGGCCGTTGCTCCACTGCAATCAAAGCCATTCTAGCGCCTGAAGCAGAGGCCATGGAGCTGTCCTCAGCACCTGGGGCAACTTTGCTCCAATGGAGCCTTGGCTGCTGGAGGAGAAGAGAGAGGTAGAGAGGAAGGAGAGGAGGAGGGGTGGAGAAGCAGATGGGTGCTTCTTCTGTGTGCCCTGGTGGGGAATCAAACCTGTGACTTCCACATGCCAGGCTGATGCTCTACTGCTGAGCCAACTGGCCAGGGCCAATGCTTGTGTTTTGTTGTTGTTGTCGTCCTTGATTTTTGGTCTAACTTGAGTAAACCCACCCTACCTTTAAGCTTGGACTTGAATTCCACACCTCTCCCATCATGCTTTCATTAATTCTCTCCTTTCACTTACTACTAAATTTGTATCCAGTTCCCTATGATTGGTACTGAATCATTCTTTAAATGAATCATAATCTTTCTCTTTTTTTAAGTGAGAGTACAGGAGATAGCCAGACAGACTCCCACATGTGCCCCGACCGGGATCCACCCGGCAAGCCCACATGGGGCTCAATATTTCAGTAATCTGACTCCAAAAAAATTAAGAAATTGTAATTTATTCCTATCTTGAAATTTGCTACAACTTGCTTTTAAATGTTCAAATCCATTAGTCTTTTTAAAAAAATTGTCATGATGTTTTCTAACAAAATCATCTGACAAATCGATGATTTTCTACAGATTTTATATTTTTGAAGGTTTCTGAAGTAATTAATTCATCAGCTTTTTTTTTGTATGGATCCTTTTTTTCCCCAAGCATTTGAAGTGCTTTAATAGATCTTACATGAGTTTTTCAGCCTTTATTATGTCTATATTTTTTGCTTGAAGCACATTTGAAAGAAGAGTAATTTTGTTTAAAATATCAATCATCAATGCCAAATCAGTTATAAAATATATACTTTCAAGACGGGCAGCCATACCTAAGTACTTTTTATTTGAATAAAAATAATGATGTATCCCTGAATAAGCACAGCTAGGCTTGACCTTAAACTATAGGCAGCTCATCTTGGTCCCAAAACTCAGACAATCTTTATAATTTCAATTCCAAGTTATGGATATTTTGGTAAGTTCTATTTAGTTGTCATGAGATTGATGAAAAATAGTATATATTTATTAATAAATATTTTTAAATGATATACTTGCTTTATTCCCATTATTGAATCATCTAAAACAAGATGGAGGCGATGGTTTAAACAGTGCCATGTAACTATGTGTGAAACTCTTTTGCTATCCTGGTGCTCACTCCAGGTCTTCTCCCAAGCGTAACGCTGGCACCATCGGAGCAAAATCCTATTAAACATTTTTCTAGGTAGTTCTTAGTAAGCCCAAGATTATTTAAACTTTCCATAACTGAAGAACATATGGTCTCTGCATCTTGTTTTCCAGTTCAACTAGCTCAACAAAAATTGTTGGTGATGTAACTGAATCCTCAACTTTTAAGAAAAGTATAATAACTGGTTTGCAAGATGTCATTGAGGCTTTTCAATAATCAAACATATTTTCAGATTATTTTCAATAATTTTAGTAAATATTTCCTTTTAAATTTCTTTTGCAATGAAATCAGCTACTTTCACAGCAGCTTTGCGTGAATGTAATCCTATTCCCATATCTAACCCATTTTTAATTTGCACTTCTATCTCATCTTCTGTGTCTAAAAATGGTTCACATCATTTTGCCAGACAGTAAACTGTATTAAGTAGTCTACAAGTAGTACTTAAATATTTTTCATTCATTGTATTTATTGCTTTTGTTATTAAATCCTGCTCACAATTTTTTAAGTTCTCTTTACAAATGTTATAAGATTTTTTTTTTTTCCGAAGCTGGAAACGGGGAGAGACAGTCAGACAGACAGACAGACTCCTGCATGCGCCCGACCGGGATCCACCTGGCACACCCACCAGGGGCGACGCTCTGCCCCTCCGGGGCATCGCTCTGCCGTGACCAGAGCCACTCTAGCGCCTGGGGCAGAGGCCAAGGAGCCATCCCCAGCGCCCGGGCCATCTTTGCTCCAATGGAGCCTTGGCTGCGGGAGGGGAAGAGAGAGACAGAGAGGAAGGAGGGGGCGGGGGTGGAGAAGCAAATGGGCGCTTCTCCTGTGTGCCCTTGCCGGGAATCGAACCTGGGTCCCCCGCACGCCAGGCCGACGCTCTACCGCTGAGCCAACCGGCCAGGGCCATGTTATGAGATTTTAATGGAAACTGTTCTCTCATTTTTTTCTTAGAGAAGCTTGTGCTTGTTGTGCCTCTTTGTTTTTCCCTGATGCCTCAATATGAACACATTTCCATTCTTTTGACACATAAACACTTACTTTCTTCTTTTATAAAGTCATATTTTGCACAATATTTGCAACCTTTTTGTTAGAAATTACCAGTCTGTCATATTTTTCTTTAAAATCGTTATATTGTTGCACTGCCCAGCATTCAGGGAGACTATATTCAGTTTTGGAGTTGTTATCATTTTTTATTTCAATAACTGACATGCTGTTTTCTTCACATCGGAGTGGTTGTGCTTGTGACTGTTTTGTACCATCCAAGGCCAATTCTGATATTATAGATTCTGATTTTCCTTTCTTGTTAAAAAAATCTGTCAAACTCTGTTGCCTTTTCTTCCTGTTAAGGACTACTGCAAATAAATCCATATGTTTTACTTTAATATATTATAATAATAATATTTATTTACAGACAATATCTTTTACTGAAGATTATAAGATATTGTACAAAAACTTATTGAAAAATGCATGCATCAATAACCAAGTAAGGACATGTAATAAAGAACACAAAGTTGTTTTTGTTTTTTTTTATATTTTTCAGTTTTATTAAGATATAAATGACATACAGTATTGTACTCATTTAAGATGTACAACATAATGATTTTCTATATGTACACATTGCAAAATAATTTTTTTTTTATAAATTTTTATTAATGGTAATGGGATGACATTAATAAATCAGGGTACATATATTCAAAGAAAACATGTCTAGGTTATTTTGTCATTAAATTATGTTGCGTACGCCTCGCCCAAAGTCAGATTGTCCTCCGCCACCCTCTATCTAGTTCTCTGTACCCCTCCCCCTCCCCCTAACTCTCTCCCTCCCTCCCTCCCATGTCCTCCCTCCCCCCACCCCTGGTAACCACCACACTCTTGTCCATGTCTCTTAGTCTCATTTTTATGTTCCACCAATGTATGGAATCATGTAGTTCTTGTTTTTTTTCTGATTTACTTATTTCACTCCTTATACTGTTATCAAGATCCCACCATTTTGCTGTAAATGATCTGATGTCATCATTTCTTACGGCTGAGTAGTATTCCATAGTGTATATGTGCCACATCTTCTTTATCCAGTCTTCTATTGAAGGGCTTTTTGGTTGTTTCCATGTCTTGGCCACTGTGAACAGTGCTGCAGTGAACATGGGGCTACATGTGTCTTCACGTATCAATGTTTCTGAGGTTTTGGGGTATATACCCAGTAGAGGGATTGCTGGGTCATAAGGTAGTTCTATTTGCAGTTTTTTGAGGAACCACCATACTTTCCTCCATAATGGTTGTACTACTTTACAGTCCCACCAACAGTGAATGAGGGTTCCTTTTTCTCCACAGCCTCTCCAACATTTGCTATTACCCGTCTTGTTGATAATAGCTAATCTAACAGGGGTGAGGTGGTATCTCATTGTAGTTTTGATTTGCATTTCTCTAATAACTAATGAAGCTGAGCATCTTTTCATATATCTGTTGGCCATTTGTATCTCTTCCTGGGAGAAGTGTCTGTTCATGTCCTCTTCCCATTTTTTTATTGGATTGTTTGCTTGTTTGTTGTTGAGTTTTATGAGTTCTTTGTATATTTTGGAAATTAGGCCCTTATCTGAGCTGTCGTTTGAAAATATCAGTTCCCATATAGTTGGCTGTCTGTTTATTTTGATATCAGTTTCTCTTTTTGAGCAAAAACTTTTTATTCTGATGTAGTCCCATTCATTTATCTTTGCCTTCACTTCTCTTGCCATTGGAGTCAAGTTCATAAAATGTTCTTTAAAACCCAGGTCCATGATTTTAGTACCTATGTCTTCTTCTATGTACTTTATTGTTTCAGGTCTTATATTTAGGTCTTTGATCCATTTTGAATTAATTTTAGTACACGGGGACAGGCTATAGTCGAGTTTCATTCTTTTGCATGTGGCTTTCCAGTTTTCCCAACACCATTTGTTGAAGAGGCTTTCTTTTCTCCATTGTATGTTGTTGGCCCCTTTATCAAAGATTATTTTACCATATATATGTGGTTTTATTTCTGGGCTTTCTATTCTGTTCCATTGGTCTGAGTGTCTATTTTTTTGCCAATACCATGCTGTTTTGATTATCGTGGCCCTATAATATAGTTTAAAGTCAGGTATTGTAATGCCCCCAGCTTCATTCTTTTTCCTTAGGATTGTTTTGGCTATTCGGGGTTTTTTATAGTTCCATATAAATCTGATGATTTTTTGTTCCATTTCTTTAAAAAATCTCATAGGGATTTTGATGGGAATTGCATTAAATTTGTATATTGCTTTGGGTAATATGGCCATTTTGATTATATTTATTCTTCCTATCCAAGAACAAGGAATATTTTTCCATCTCATTGTATCTTTTTCAATTTCCCTTAACAATGCTTTGTAATTTTCATTATATAGGTCCTTTACATTCTTTGTTATGTTTATTCCTAGGTATTTTATTTTTTTTGTTGCAATCGTGAAGGGGATTATTTTTTTGAGTTTGTTTTCTAATATTTTATTGTTGGCATATAGAAAGGCTATGGACTTTTGTATGTTAATTTTGTATCCTGCGACCTTACTGTATTGGTTTATTGTTTCTAATAATCTTTTTGTGGAGTCCTTCGGGTTTTCGATGTATAGGATCATATCATCAGCAAAAAGTGATAGCTTTACTTCTTCTTTTCCGATATGGATGCCTTTTATTTCTTTGTCTTGTCTGATTGCTCTGGCCAGAACTTCTAGCACCACGTTAAATAAGAGTGGAGAGAGTGGACAACCCTGTCTTGTTCCTGATTTAAGGTAGAAAGTCCTCAGTTTTATGCCGTTTAATATGATGTTGGCTGATGGTTTATCATATATGGCCTTTATCATGTTGAGATATTTTCCTTCTATACCCATTTTGTTGAGAGTCTTAAACAGAAAATTGTGTTGTATTTTATCAAAAGCCTTTTCTGCATCTATTGATAAGATCATGTGGTTTTTGTTCTTTGTTTTGTTGATATGGTGTATTACGTTAACCGTTTTGCGTATGTTGAACCATCCTTGAGATTCTGGGATGAATCCCACTTGATCATGATGTATTATTTTTTTAATATGTTGTTGTATTCGGTTTGCCAGTATTTTGTTTAGTATTTTAGCATCCGTATTCATTAGAGATATTGGTCTGTAGTTTTCTTTCTTTGTGCCATCCTTGCCAGGTTTTGGTATGAGGATTATGTTTGCCTCATAAAATGTGTTTGGAAGTATTGCTTCTTCTTCAATTTTTTGGAAGACTTTGAGTAGAATAGGAGCCAAGTCTTCTTTGAATGTTTGATAGAATTCACTAGTATAACCGTCTGGGCCTGGACTTTTATTTTTGGGGAGGTTTTTAATAGTTTTTTCTATTTCCTCCCTGCTGATTGGTCTGTTTAGGCTTTCTGCTTCTTCATGACTCAGTCTAGGAAGGTTGTATTGTTCTAGGAATTTATCCATTTCTTCTAGATTGTTGTATTTGGTGGCATATAATTTTTCATAGTATTCTACAATAATTCTTTGTATATCTATGATGTCTGTGGTGATCTCTCCTCTTTCATTTTGGATTTTATTTATTTGAGTCCTGTGCCTTTTTTCCTTGGTGAGTCTTGCCAAGGGTTTGTCAATTTTGTTGATCTTTTCAAAGAACCAGCTCCTTGTTTTATTGATTTTTTCTATAGTTTTTCTGTTCTCTATTTCATTTATTTCTGCTCTGATTTTTATTATCTCCTTTCTTCGGCTGCTTTTGGGTTGTCTTTGTTCTTCTTTTTCTAGTTCCTTAAGGTGTGAAGTTAAGTGGTTTACTTCGGCTCTCTCTTGTTTGTTCATATAGGCCTGAAGTGATATGAACTTTCCTCTTATTACTGCTTTTGCTGCATTCCAGAGATTCTGATATGTCGTATTTTCATTTTCATTTGTCTGTATATATCTTTTGATCTCTGCGCTTATTTCTTCTTTGACCCTTTCATTTTTTAGAAGTGTGTTGTTTAGTTTCCACATTTTTGTGGGTTTTTCCCCCTCTTTTTTGCAGTTGAATTCTAGTTTCAAGGCTTTATGATCAGAAAATATGCTTGGTATAATTTCAGTTTTTCTAAATTTGCTGATATTGTCTTTGTGGCCCAACATATGGTCAATTCTTGAGAATGTTCCATGTTCACTAGAGAAAAATGTATACTCTGTCGCTTTGGGATGAAGTGTCCTGTAGATGTCTATCATATCCAGGTGTTCTAGTATTTCGTTTAAGGCCACTATATCTTTATTGATTCTCTGTTTGGATGACCGATCTAGAGCCGTCAGCGGTGTATTGAGGTCTCCAAGTATGATTGTATTTTTGTCAGTTTTTGTTTTAAGGTCAATAAGTAGCTGTCTTATATATTTTGGTGCTCCTTGGTTTGGTGCATATATATTAAGGATTGTTATGTCTTCTTGATTCAACTTCCCCTTAATCATCATGAAATGACCATTTTTGTCTCTGAGTACTTTTTCTGTCTTGTAGTCAGCATTATTAGATATGAGTATTGCTACGCCTGCTTTTTTTTGGGTGTTGTTTGCTTGGAGTATTGTTTTCCAGCCTTTCACTTTGAATTTGTTTTTATCCTTGTTGCTTAGATGTGTTTCTTGTAGGCAGCATATAGTTGGATTTTCTTTTTTAATCCCTTCTGCTACTCTGTGTCTTTTTATTGGTAAGTTTAATCCATTTACATTTAGTGTAATTATTGACACTTGTGGGTTCCCTACTGCCATTTTATAAATTGCTTTCTGTTAGTTTTGTATCTAGTTTGATTCTTCTCTTTTGTTTTTCTATCATTTGTTTTTGTTTGTTTGAGAACACAAAGTTTTATAACATATTTCTACAATCACCAGAGGAAATTACAGAATAAAGAGTAGGCAATAATTATAATTGGAAGAAAAAGAAAAAATCATAAAAGATAAGCCAATAGCTGGGACAAGACAAAAATATTACAAAAATAGGCTGGTATTGCTCACATAGAAAAAATATCGTGATTCAAACAATATATATAAACAACATCAGTATCAGTGTTTAGAAATATGTTATTCCAACAATAAAGAAGAAATAAAAAGGGAACAAAAGAATATATAATCACAGACCATGCGAAAAAAATAAAACAAAAATATAAAGTATCAACAATGGAATTTACATGGCAACAGATACATAGAATCACAATAGGAATTAAATTTAAATGAAGGCAATAAAAGAATACAAATTATTAAGACATTACACAGACAATAAAAAGTAATAAACAATAAATATTATAAAAGCTGCATAATGATAAATTATTTATATTGATATCAAGAGGCAGTTTGTTATATTCCCTCATCATTCTCTTTATGGCACTAAAATAACCATAGTTTCTTCTACAGAAACTCATGTTAAAAACTTTTTCTCTTGTTATGACTTTAGGAACATTGAAACACAGGGTCTCAAGGAGAGCAAGACACCCAACAGGATTATTACACAGTTTTTATCTGAAATTTAAGTCAATGATCCTTCTCCTATGCAATAATGTTGTAGGTTAAGTACCTGAATAATATCATCATAAGGTACATCATAAGTAACATGGCCACGTTTATAGAATACCAATTTTAAGAACTTGTGTTGTACTCTTTCGATGCTATTTTGATGATTCTTGTAATATGGGTTCCAAACTCTTGCATTAAATTCCGAGGTAGACCGAATCAAGGTACAGTACAGGATTCTTAGTACATTAATGTTACAAAAATCCTTTGTGAAGTGATAAACAAAACCTAACATTTTGATGCTTTTGTTAACAATGCCTTGAATGTGCAGTGCTTTAGAGCATTTCAGCTTGATCTTTATGGGGTACATTTTGTTTGCAGCTGGTTTACCAGTCGATGACCTGTAATCTCAGATCAGATACATCATCAGAATCGATCTTAGAGAGCAAAAGTTTTACTTGTTCAGTGTCCTCCATTTGATGTGATGATTTCCAAAAATTAAAAATTATTACCTTGTTTGCTCTCAGATGTCTGACTTCAAACTCTTAGGAGAACATTTTATCTATGTGTGGTCATATCATAAACTTTTATAAACAAAGCATTGTGCTTATACTTTTGATAAACATCAATCAGAACATACATTATCTTCATTTTATTGATACAAAACTAAATTTTCTAGGCTGAATTAATAAATGACACAGGCTATGCAAATTAAATAATATCGAATGATGTGTATGATAAACCTGTTTCCTGTACCTGTTTGCTCACGGGAAAGTTGTGAGCATTCATCCATGGCTTCCAAACTGGGTGATAACCCTTGAAATCTATATTTCTATTGGCTCATTGTTTCCTGGCTTTCTATTGATTTCACGATTCAGGGAACACCAGCACACTCATAATATCTCAGGGGAATTTTGAACATAACACAAAGCTGAAACAAATGACAGCTTGTCACCTGCCGGTTGCTTGGCACCTTTTGTCTTTATGTTATATGTTTGTCTACGGAAGTAACAAATATGAGGGAACTAAAATGCAGTATTTCATCAAAGATATAAGGAGTTTTATGAAATGAATAAAAAAATATTACAGGCACAGTTCTATCAGATTTTTTTCACCTATGGACAGAATGAACGTTACTATAGGCACTTAGACTACACTGTCACACAAAAGAATGTTAAAAAAGAGTAAGGAATATAAATTTGTGATTTCCACATTGGGTGTCTGCCCAGGCACCCATCTTAGAGAAAACCCTGATTACAAGTGCCATTTTAACAACCAGTTTGCTGAACTCAACAATACATTAGGTATTGGTTCTGCCCAGCTGGTGCAAACTTGCTAAATCTCACCACTGGGTGTAGGGAGCTCAGGGATGAGGTGATAATGGAAAGTCTTTCCCTTTTTTCAAACAGAGCTGTAGCAGTGATAATGAACTACTTGGAGACCAGATGACATGCTCGAGAGGAGGCAACAGCCCTGGACAGCAGATCCAAGGACTGAAGCCCTGTCCCCAGCCTTACTCAGATATTTATTAGCCAGTACAAATAACTCAAGGAAGCAGACAGCAGAAGTTTTCAGGGGGTAAAGGACAAGCAACATGCTTATTCCTAATCTCTCTTCTGAGAGCCTAAACATTTCTGTTACTGAATCTTATCCTGCTATTTTGCTGTTTCCAGCAGAGGGTCAGGGAGGCCCCTGGATTCTAGCCCACTCTGGGCTTTTTCCCTAGGACACCTTGCTGTCTCTGATTGTTTACCTTAATTCTGCAAGTCTTTACAGCATATTCCTACATATCCCCATTTTTTATTTTGGTAAAGATTAACAGAGAGTAAGGTGGTTAGGTGGTTGCAGTGGAAGGTGAAGGGCAAACATAGAGAGAAACAGGTGTTTAGGGGTTATAGGCATGCGTGTAGTTTGCAAAACTTCTTCAGCAAGCCTGGTTAGAAGTTTTAAAGTATTCCAAGTGATGTCAGGCACACCCTGAGTGCTTGGGAGAGAGTTAGGTCTCCTCCTTTTTTTTAGGTTCATTTCTGGAGGTGGATTCACTATCAACTTCTGGATCTCTGGAACCAGTTTGCCTTCTAGGGGCTGGTACCAATTCATCATAAGGCTTCATGTTTCTCACTGGTATTCAACAAAGACCTATTGATGACAAATTGCAACATTCCCCTCACCCCCAGGTTAGTAATTTGACTGGACTCTGACACTCAGGGCCAACTAATATATCCCAGTCCAACATGAGAGGCTTAGGTTGTTGCTTGGCTGGTACAAAATTTTTCTCAGCTGCAATAAGTCTAGATGAGGAAATGTTCAAAAAATTAGGAGTAAAAAGAGACTTGTACGATTGTTCTTGTGGGGTGAGTCTCTCTCCCTGACCCCAACTTTTTTTGTTTGTGTAGTTGGGGCTTAAGAAGGCTATTGGCTTCTTCTGTAATGCTTGTAAGTTTGAAAGTTTGGGTGAATTTTTCAAGCTGCTAAGGCCCCTAAGAATGTTCTAATGTTCTCTTTTATTTTTCTTTCATGACAATCCTTTTTCTAAATCCTTCCTCTTTTTCTTTTCTCACCTTTGTCTATTTCTCAGTTTCCTCTCTCAGTGTGTGTCATTTTTTGTTTGTTTGTTTGTTTGCACAAACCATTTATAATCTGCACAAACCTTCTGCAATTTACACAAACTTTTTTTTACCATTCGGAAATAACCAACTTTCAGGACAATTTACTTTCTTCCTTTTCTGTTCAAAAGTACCTCCATACCTTATGGTTTTTATCATTAAAACCCTACAATTTCTTTCTAATTAATCAGAATTCTCAACTTCTAATAGCTTTAACTTTCAGTGAGGGCTGAGTTAGTAATTTGCAATTTTAGATTGATACTTTAATGAACATGTTTTATGACCTATAGAAACAAACTATTTTATTGGCAAACTGATATTTTAGAAGACATAACAGAGATAATAGTAACCTTTTTTAACCCTAGGGAAAAGAAACATTTTTTGTTAAGAACTTCAAAAGACATTAATTAAGTTAAACTGGTAATGATATAAAATTTAAAAAAATTTAATAGCTCTATATTTTACAGTATTATTAATAATTGCAGATAAGGCAAGACTATTTGTCTTTGGCAGCTTTCCAAGATGACTGAAGAAAAGGGAGGAGATGGGCTAGAGAGCCACTTGGATTTTAAAAGTGTCCTCATTTATTTTCCTCTTTACATTGAGGTCCTGGCATGACCCCTTCCATTAAGAGGTGTTAATTCTCCTACTGTCTCAGGATTACAGTAGTTTCCAGGTCTCAAGCAGATGGCTTTAAGATATTTAAAGGACCTGGTTTCTCTAGTTTCTTTCTCCTTTAATTACCCTTAGTTATTTTTATTTTTTTCAAACACCCAAATTAAAATGATATTAGTTATAGTATTAAGTCTAGTTTTAACTTGGCCAGGTAATTTGTATAAATGCAAGAATAGTAATTGATCATATTGGTTTTTTACAATCTGATTTGCTGGAACTTTATAAGGAATTTTTAGATTGAGTTTTAATTAGCCTCTCAAGGGACACACAAAAACCAAGCTGCACAGTTGTAATCTTTCTGAAAATGTCCTTCTTTACCACAGTTGTAACAGGTTTATGGCCTTGGTCACAAATTGTCTCCTTTTCCCAACCCTCAGATCCCTCCTGAAGGCTTTGTCTCAAGGACACTTCCCAGAACCTTCCCAGGGTGGGGGGCCTTGCTTAAGGGTAGAAGAGGGTTAGATGAGGGGAAGGTGAGTTTTTAAAGGGGCTCTGGATTTAAAGGAGCCCTGGACCCAAACCAAACATTCCAGCCTTTTATTGTTTAAGGAAAAGTGGTGAAGGTCTCTTCTTCTGTTACTACTACCTGTTGGTTAGGGTCAGTGAAATATATGGAGGGAGGGGCTGTCTTGAGGGTCAGGTAGGTTGTGAGAACAGTTTTTAAAAGCTCTTTCCAATTCCAAGGAGTCATTTCATATCCTATCTCAATTGCTTCAACCACCCCCTTGGTAAAATTGCTTTCCAAATTTTCTAAGTCTAAACTTCCTTCCTTTGGATACCAAGGGCATTGTTTTCAGATCATGAGCAAGAGGGCAGTTAAATTGTGATCCGATATCTTGCAGCTGGGAGGAGTCCCCATAGCTGTAATTTCTGACTCTGCTGCACAGGGGGAAGGGAATTCCCCATGATGAAGGAGAGATGAAGGGAAAGGGCAACCCCCTGGCCTGATCTCTAAAAGTGACCCTGGGACAGACATTCAAGGGCTTTTCCCCTGCTAACTGTGTCCCTTACTAAATGGGATGAGCAGACATCCTTTTCCTTTGCCAGGCTTGGGGAGGTCATTTCATCTGGTTCCCCATGTGGAGAACAACTTCTCACTGTGACAATGAACGAGTTGGAGCAGCGAACCTTACATTTCATTGCAGATCCTCACACAGGGCACCGCTTCTCAGGACGACAATGAACTACTCGGAGACCAGATGAAATGCTCTGAGGGGCTGAGGGGAGGCAACAGTCCCGGACAGCAGATCCAAGGACTAAGACCCCATCCTCAGCCTTACTCAGATATTTATTAACCAGTACAATAACTCAAGGAAGCAGACAGCAGAAGTATTCAGGGGCTGAAATAAGGGGCAAGGAACATGCTGACTCCTAATCTCTGTTCTGAGAGCCTAAACATTTCTGTTATTGAATCCTATTTTGCTGTTTTCCTGTTTCTAGTACAAGGTCAGAGAGGCTCGTGGACTCTCATCTGCTCAGGGCTTTCGCCCCAGGCCACCTCACTGTCTCTGATTGTTTGCCCTAACTTTGCAAGTCTGCACTGCACCGTCCTACACAGAGCTGCTTATTTTCATTTAGTTATTCAAGATTTGATTAAAGTCAGGGTCTGGCGCTAAGGAGAAGTTTGAAAAACATGAGCCAAAGTAATGCCCTGGCCGCAGATGAGGGGAAGGGCTTTCCATCCGAACCTGCTGCTCAAGCTGGTTGTC
This sequence comes from Saccopteryx bilineata, assembly GCF_036850765.1. Lineage (NCBI taxonomy): Eukaryota > Metazoa > Chordata > Mammalia > Chiroptera > Emballonuridae > Saccopteryx > Saccopteryx bilineata. The sequence continues at coordinate 34,769,335 of NC_089494.1, forward strand.
CAAACTCCCAACCCACCCATTTTGGGGTTTTTTTCTTCCTCTTCTCTCTGCGGGAGCTAAAATAAATTAATACCTTTCCTCCCATCTTTTTAGTTTCTTGAGGCTGGGCTAATAATTAAATTAGCACAGAGAGATTAACAGGAGAAAATCAAGTTAAAATACATGCGTATGGAGAAATCACATAGGTTGGAAAATTCTAAAGACAGAGGCACCATTTTGGACAAAGGAGACAAAGAGTTTTAAAATTTCAGAAGCGAGAATGGGTGACTTACAGGTGGTTGAGGAAAGTGGAACGTACAAGGCAGGAGAGTTCTTTGCTGGGCGACTCAGAAGAAAAGGGGCAGAGGGGTATCTAGCCAACAAACCCCTGTTTGAAACCCTTTATTTACCATACTTAATTCAAATTAGGCTAAGGCGGCATCTTAAGATCTCCTTCCTGAAGCAGGTTTCTGTCTGAATCTCTTGGGCAGAAAAAGGGAGGGTCAAAGGCTCCCTCTGAGTCTGGTTTCTTAATAAACAGCTTAAAATCAATATCCTAAGAAAACAGCTTCAGCAGGGAAAACATTGATTCCCTCATCTCCTTTCTGTCAACACCAAGATTTCAGGTCAATCTAAGCACATTCTCCTCAATTTCTGAGTGGCACTCAGGTGTGCTACTCAGGTGTGCTACCGCATTGATTGTCCGAGGCTGAGCTGGGAGCTGTGGTGCTGAGCAGAACCGGGAAGGGTCCCCTCTCTTGCAGCCGGTGGAGTGAGGCTAGGGCGGGGCAGGCCTGCTGGTCTGCAGCACAGTCCCAGTTTGGCTGATGATGGTTAGAGGCCAGGAAGCTAGGACTCCTGGGTGGCAGTGATGGAGCCAAGGCAGGTCCCCTCCGCTGCCCACCACTGACCCCACAAACACAGTGGCTTGCTTTCAGTTCAGTCACCCTCCCTGTCACCTAAGTTCAGAAAGTCATTGTAATCACTGCATCCCAAATTCAAGATCCAGACCAACTCATTCATTTGTTGTCGTTGTTTTTCCCCAGAGAGGTTATGTGAACGAGTGGAGCGGGCTGGGTGTAACCGGAGAGCTCACGCCACGCTTTACTTAGGGGACTAGGGACAGTCCCCACTCGCCTCTAAGCAGGACTGTAGCCATGCAGGAATGATTATCTTCACATATTTTATGAGAAGCCAGAAATCTTGTTTGTTCGTTTTTTATAATTTGAGATTTCTTAATTTCAAAACACTGACAACTAATGAAAGACCATGTGGGCCTTTAACTAATGCTTGTGTAGGAGACGATTCCTTCATTTCTAATTTCTTTTTTTTTTTTTTAAAGCTGTCTTGAACAATGCATCAGATTTATCAATTGAAATATGTTTGCCATGATGAAGACTTAAATTTCATAATATAAGGCCCTGGCTGGGTGGCTCAGTTGGTTGGAGTGTTGTCCCAACATGCTGAAATTGTGGGTTCCATACCAGGTTAGGGCACACACAAGAGTCAGCCAATGAATGCATGAATAATGAAACAACAGATTGATGTTTCAGTCTCTGTCTCTCTGTCTCTCTCCCTTTCTTTCTCTCTAGAAATCAAATAATTTTAAAAAAATGATTTCCAGAAAAATAGAATTGAGAATATAAAATGGTGGTGGAAAGTCTGCTGTAAGAAAACAGATGTAGGAATAGGCAGTCTTTTTTTAATATGAAGTCTTCCAGAATCTGAAAAATTTGGTTTCTCTTCAGGACAGAGGCCGTGAAACACAAACCTGTATTACATAACTAGTCTCCTGGTGTCTGGAAGGCCCTAAAATGGGTAATTAGTGCTGGAATAAAGAGCTTAGCCTTTCTGGGTAGAAAGTTTCTTACTCCGGTGCCTCTAAGACACCTCTAGTGAGGAGTACGTTTGCTGACATCAGGGATGATGGAGTTGGTGGCAGAAAGGGGAGGTGCAGAGGGCTGAGATCCTGGAAAGGCCCCAGGGTGAGCTGGCATGGCAGAGGAGCTGGAGGTGAACCTTGTTTCCCCAGCTCAGGACCCAGGGCAGCTTTGGTGGAACAAGAGAATTTCGCCCTCCCTCATCTTAAACAGTGGATGTTTAGCACTAAAAGCCATGGAGGGACCTTGCTTGGCAGTTCCTTTCCATTTGCTTATTTGGGGATATTTCCTTTGACTTTGTATTGGGATGTCCTGCAAACACCTCCAGCCATTCTCTTGCACTGGAGGAAAGAAAGATACAGCTAATCATGTTAGGTTCTTCCATTCTCTCCAGAAGAAAAACATAAACTTGTGTAGACCTCAAAGAATAAAACAGTACAGGAAGATGCTTTCAAGTGAAGATATTGAAATTCAACAGCTTTCTGGATCCATAGGGGGATCTTAATCAACACAAGAAGAAGCCCCTCTTTGCCAGCCACCTCAGGTCCTTTAAAAACGTCTACTGACAATATGGTTGGATAATACTTTTATTATCTCTCTGATTCCTATTTGCACTACATACACCTATATTTTCTCCAGTTTCTGACGTATTCATTATTTTAGTTGCAGCCACTTCATTTTGGGCTTATGCTCACAGAGAATACGGAACAGAAAATAGAGGAAGAGAAGGACCTCTGAAGTCTAGGGCAGTGGACAAGTGAGTAAGGCCCAGCGCATAAGTGATCGTTTTGTGGATGTATTGTGGTTTCTGGCTGTGAAGACTGGATTCAGGATAGAGGGTTAGAAAGGGGAATTCTAGGGACATGACCAAATTCCAATCAGGTTTGTGGGAGGGGAAGGCTGAGGGGCCCTGGAGGACAGCGAGTGAGACCCCAGAGAAGCCACCTGCTTTGGGAGCTACAGAATGGTCCCACTGAGAAACAGATAGGGACTCAGGAGAGGAGGGGGCCTGGCAGAGGACAGAGAGTTAACTAGTGGCCTGTGTGGATTGATGGTGAGGACTAGAGGGGAGGATGACAGGGAAACTGACAAAAGGAGACCCCCCTCTCCTTGTCATATAGGTTTCTCTTGAAAATTAACCATAACCCAGGGAAAGAGGGTACTCAAAATGGATGGCAATTACATTTCAACCAATTCTGTATAACAGAGACACAACAGAAAAATTAAGTGGATTAAGAGGAAAAAAAAGAACGCTCTATTTCTTCTCCTTCTGAACTTGAGGATCAAGATATGCTGCTGGAGCCTGACCAGTGGTGGTGTAGTGAATAGAGCATCGACCCGGGAGATTGAGGTCTCAGGTTCGAAACCCAGAGGTTGCCCATCTTCTTTTCCATTAGATCCAGACTTGGATTCTGACCCCCTTGCTCCACAGAGCTCAATCAGAATCCATCCTAATCAAATACAGTTGGAAGCTTCCAACTGTTTTTATAATTCTAATTCTTAAGTGATAGGGGAGCCCAAAAGTTAAAAATTTGGCATCAGTACTAGTAACTTTAATTGTAATGAATAGCAGATATGTAAGCGTTAGAAAATAGTTCATCTGCTTGCTATTCTCTCCCTTAATGGCTTCCTGGCCTTCACTTTGAAATGTAGCAAAAAGTTTACCTTTGTAGGAATGTCAGGAAAAGCTTATATTAGGCAGGGACCTGACAATTAGGGGAGTTTAAATCACAAGAGTTGTTTATAAAAGCCTACCCACAGGATTTACTGTGAAAAGTTAAAGCCTATAAATTAATTAGATACTCAGTGCACCAATCTTAAATATTTGCTTGGTTTCCTAAGAGAACAGGGAGACTTTTCACAGATAATCCCCAGAGGCGGATGGTCTCAGAGGCTTCAGGTCCTGGCTGATCCTGGGAGACGCCTGACACCAACTGTCCTGCAGATTTACCAAGGACACCAGATGGGACCGTGCTGATTGGGTCTGTGCTACATCAGAAGAACTTGCAGAGGAGATGTTTCTGCAAGTGAATCCCCACCTCTTCTTGCATGTTATTATGTGACTAACTGCACGGACTTTTCTCCTTTTTTTCCTGAACCCTTTAAAAGCCACCAGCACCAGGAGAGGGTTAAGGCAGTTCTTTTGGACAGGAGTCACCTGCCTTCTCAAGTTGCTGCAATTTGATGACACACCTTATATCTACTCGGACCTCATCTCTCTTTATTGGCATTAAGGGTAGCAAATAATCCCGAATTTAACTTTGTTTTCTGGTTGCTTAAGTTCTAGGCATACCATCTTTGTGCATCTGTGCAGATGAGTGTTCATATGTGTGCATGTGTTTGTGCATGTATGTGGGTGTTTCATATGTGTTATAATGTTGCTGAATAAATCCACAACAGCGTTATGGGAAGAGAAGCTGGAGATGGTGCTGTGAATAAGCTAGGGCCTCAGGTCAGTGCAGGAATATGCTCTGAAAATATGCAGAGTTAGGATGACAATTAGAAACAGCAAAGTGACTTAGGGCAAAGGCATGAGTGGAAAGAGTCCAGGGGCCCTTCTGACCTGTACTAGAAGCAGTGTGTGCTGGAAACAGCAAACCAGCAGGATAAGATTCAGTAACAGAAATGTTTAGGCTCTCAGAACAGAGATTAGGAGTCAGCATGACTCTTGTCCTTTATTTCACCCCCCGAAAACTTCTGCTATTTCCTTCCTTGAGTTATTTGTACTGGCTAATAAATATCTGAGTAAGGCTAGGGACAAGGCTTCAGTCCTTCAGTCTGCTGACTGGGGCTGTTACCTCCCTTCAGACCCATGAAGTATTTCATCTGGTCTCTGAGTAGTTCATTGTTGCCATGACAGGTTATATATTTTTTAAAGCTATTATTTATAAAAAATCATCCCAGTAGCTCTCTGAGGCCTAGAACATGGGGACCAAATTCTTTGGCTCAGTGTGCAAAGCCCTCCAAAATCTAGGTCTATTTCTCGTCTCTGTTTTGTTCTTCAAAACCAACTCCTGTTCCAGCCAAACTATTCTTCTCATCATTCTTCTGTCTTAATCTGGCATTTCTCCACTGGACACCTTCCACTGGCTTCCCATAACAGAAGACAAACCCATAAGCTTTCCATGGAGGCCCCTTGGGGTCGGCACCACCCCTTCTCTGGGCACATCGTCAGCCACCTTCTCCCTTGCTCACAATCTCTGTCCCACTGACCCTTTCTCTGACTTTTGAACATGCTGATTTTTTTCCTGTCCCAAGGCCTTGGTGCATGTTATGTACCCTGTCTTGACTTTTTTCTCAGACTTTGGCAGGGTTGATGCCTTCTTATTATTTGGGTCTGAGCTCTTCCTTGAAAGTGAAGTCACACCTCCGCCATGCTCTCTTCTTCCACCCTGTCTCACTGTCTTCCTAGCTTTCATAACTGCCTGACATGGTAGTACCTTATTCACCTTATGTGCCTTCTCAACTGGAATGTAAGCTCCATGAGGGCAGGGACATTTCTTTATACCTGAGCCTAGAATGGTGCTTACCACATAGTAAATGCTTAACAGATATTTGTTGAATTACTGAAGAGGCTCTTTCATATCTGCAAGGACAACCTTGTTCTTGTCCTGCTGTGATTGCCCTCCTTCTCTACCTCAAAAAACAGCATCAAATTTCCCTTCTTTCCTTTTCCTCAATGGCAAAAACACCTGAAGATCCAAACAATCACTTCTTTTTTTTTATTTAATAAACCAGGAAACTAGTTCATAATATTTTTAATGTTTCTCATTTTTTCAATTAAGTAATATGCTCCTGGAGATTAGAATAGCTAGTTGTATCTCCCACAGTGGTCCGCATGAATGACAATTTGTTCTTTGCAGGGGTTAATAAATGCTTGACTGATTATCTAAAATACTTTAATGAAGAAGGCATTGCTCCCTCACTCATTCACTCATTCATTCATTCACTCACTCATTCATTCACTCACTAGATATTGAGCACCCACCTTGCACCAGGCGGTATGCTGAGTGATAAGGAAACAGTGGAAACAAGATCTACAAGTTTTTTTCATCCAAGGAGTTAATGGTTAATAAGAGAAAAAATGAACTTTAGATTAAATATTTACCATTGTGAGAGGAATGGACTACAGAGAGGAGATATGTTTTGGGAAAGGAGGTCAGGGAAGACCTGAAGAAGGGACAGCTAGGCCTGAAAGATGAGTAGGAGTTGATTCGGTGAGAACTGGGAATGGAGGAGGGACAGGCCTGGGAAGGAGAGAGTGGAGGTGAAGGCCCTTCTTATAGCTGCTTGTACTTAGGGGAAAACGGATACAGGGACTGCCTTAAAGGATCCACTATCTCCTCACCATCTAATTTTGCCCCTTAACAGAGGGAAACCAGTGAGCACAAAAGCACACACTTCCCACTTACAGTAGCAGGAATGAAGCCAGTGAAGAACATGGATCGTGGTGTCGCAACAGTATTTATAGGAAGAAGTCTTCCAGTGTCAACATAAAATACAAGCTCTTGATGTAGAAGAGTACTTTAGAGTTCTAAAATCAGATTATGGTATTAGAGTTAGAAAATATAAAAGTACTTTAGATTAAGGGGACTAAATATGTTAATTTTTTGGAAACTGAACACTGACCTTGAACTATTTTTAAGAATGTTTTTAAAACCAGAACAAAACAGAGAGACCAGAAATAAAGCCATAGTTACGATCATTAATCTTTGACAAAGAAGGCAGGAACACACAATGAAGTACAGAAAGGTTCAATAAAAGTTTTGGGAAAATTGAACAAGTACATGCAAAAAAGGGAAACTTGACCACCAACTTACACAATACACAAGAGTTCTCAAAATGGATAAAAGACTTAAATGTAAGTCACAAAACCATAAATATCCTAGAAGAAAACATAGGCAGTAAGATCTCAGACATCTCTAATAACAATGTTTTTGCCAATACATTTTCTCAGGCAAGATAAACAAAGGAAAAAATAAACAAATGGGACTACCTCAAACTAAAAAGCTTTTGAACAACAAACAAACTATCAATAAAATGAAAAGACAACCCACTGAATGGGAGAACATATTCACAATGATAATCTGATATGGGGTTAATATCCAAAATCCTAAAGAACGTATAAAACTCAACACTAGGAAGATAAACAATCCAATTAAAAAACAGGCAAAGAACCAGAATAGACGCTTCTCCAAAGAAGACATACAGATGACCAATAGACACATGAAAAAATACTCAATGTTACTAATCATCAGAGACGTACAAATTAAAACCACAATGAGATACCACCTCATGCCTATTAGAAAGCCTATCATCAATAAATCAACAAATAACAAGTGCTGGTGACAATGTGGAGAAAAGAGAACACTCATGCACTATTGGTGGGAATGCAGACTCATGCACCACTGTGAAAAACAATATGGAGTTTCCTCAATAAATGCTTTGTTGCATGGGCTGGAGGTGAGGCCTGAAGTCCTCGGGTTTTCTGTCCTTCAGAAACCCCAGGGTCTAAAAAACTCATGGCAGAACAAGCAAAGGGTTGACTACAGTAAGAAGGTAGGATCCTGTCTCTGCCCAGTGTTTCTCTCAGATCTTATCAGACATTGGAAGCATACAACCATGGCTCTCTTTTTCTCTTTAGTGAAAAGGGAAGACTGAATTTCTTCACTTTTAAATGGATAGTACTGGGGGATGGGAGAAACTCCCATCTATTGACTCAGGAGTTTGTTTATTTGTATAAGAAAGGTCCTCTGAGTTAGTTACATCAAAGAACCTTGTTACTCTACGACAGAATATTTGAAAATGACACTGCCCTCCCCTACAACTCAGTCAAACCTATTTCTGGAGAACACGGTGACAAATCCTGCTTGCTGATGTAAATGGAAAAGTACTGGCCATGACTTCCATGTCCCTGGTTGTGAGTTCTTCAAAAGCTGCACATGAAACACAGGTGAGCAGTCTGAGAGTGGGACAATTTTAAGGCTCTTGGTCTGGTTATTAAATGTCCACTCCAGACACTCCATTCTCAACCTTTTTGACCATGAGCCTCTTCCCTCCCCTCCCAGCTCTAAACGTTCTGCCTCTGCTGAGCCAGGTGGCAGTTGGGCTTATGGGAAGCTGGGTACCAGTGAGGCCTTGAGTCCTCTCCAGTGTCCAGAAATTTGCACCCTGAGAACCGTGAATCTGGAGGAGAGCTTGGCCCTTTGGGGTATCAATGGGGCATGGAGAAAGTTTGACATTTGAGTGTAGAGGAGGGCAGGAGTGCCAAATGAGTTGCTGAACCCTCTCCTGCCCTGGGTCTGGGTGAGTATGAGGAGTGGGCCTGGAGGACAGAACATCTGGACAGAGAAGAATGTCATCAAGCCTTAAGAATTTGAACTTGCTTGAGACCTGCAACCCTTTTTTTCTATTCTATTTCTCCTTTCGGAATACGAATGTGTATCTTATGCTAGTCCTACCATGTATTGTGGAAGCCCATGACATGTTTGATTTTTTTAGGTTCGTAGTTGGAAAGCAATTGGCCTACATATAAGGCCATGAATTTTGGGGGGCAGGGAGTGGAATGTTGTGGTCTGATTGCTTGTGCCCTTCCCATATTCATGTTAACTCTTAACTCCCAACGTGATGGTATCAGGAAGTGGGGCATTGGGGAGGCAATTAGATAGAGAAGACAAAGCCCTCATCTATGAGATCAGTACCCTTATAAAAGAGACCCTAGAGAGCTCCCTTGCCCCTTGCTCCAAATCAGGGCACATCCAGAGCATTGCAGTCTGTGAACCAGGAAGCAGGTTCTCAGCAGACACCAAATCTGCTGGCGACTTGATCTTAGACTTCCTGGTCTTTAGAACTGTGAGAAGTAAATGTTTGGTTTTTTTAATAAGTCACCTAGTCTATGGTATTTTGATATAGTCCTAAATAAACTAAGATGAGACCCCCATGATGCTGTAGATCTTTAATACATTGCAAATGAAAAGAATAATTTTGATTCTTTATTATACCTTTTGGTAAAAATTTACATCCTAAAACATGATCCTGAAGTGACCAAAACCACAGAGAATAATTAAAAGATGCTAAAATTATCCTTGACATTTGAGAGCCAACTTATATATTGCTCTGGTTTGAAAATGTTAAGGTCAATCATTAACTTTCATCTCCTAAGGAAAACATAAGATTAAGACACACGGATGGACCAAGGTGTAAATGTTGATGGATCATCTCTGGGAATCTGAAAAAAATCAAAAGAGGTAAGAGTTTTTAAAAAATGTTGTTATATTGAACAAACAAAATAGACACAGACTCGCAGATGTAGAGAACAAACTGATGGCTTAGATCGAGGAGGTGTGGGGATGGGTGAAGAAGGGGAAGGGATGAAAGTGTACAAATTGGCAGTTACAAAATAGTCATAGGGGTGTAAAGTAGAGCATAGGGACCATAGTCAGTAGTGTTGTAATAACTATGTATGTTCTAGTTATTACATCTAGTTTCATCTGGGGACCACTTTGTAAGTCATAAATGTCTAACCACTGTGCTGTACACTGCGCTGTACACTGATATAATATTGAATGTTAATTGTAACTAAAAAAATTAAACAAAACAAAACAAAAAACTTATTAAATAGGTCAAAGAAGAAAATCTGTTTAATCATTGCAATAAAATGAAAGCTTCTACAATTCAGAGCCATTAAAATTGAGAGCCTTTTGTCCCTGTCCCTTTATCGGGCCTGGAACCCGTTCATGACCCCTGAGGTGCAGCCAGCCTCCTGTAACCATGAGCCGGGAGCCACACTCCAGGGGGAGTGGAGCAGGAACATGGAAGCAGCCTGGGTCCCTCATGGCGTCATTGGGCTGCCCTGGGCTCCAGATCTTCTGCTTCTTTCAGAAAAATAAATTATTTTTTGTTGAAAAAATTGTTGTTATATGAAAAATATTGTAATTCAGAAAAAATTGATTTTTAAAAAGGAAAAAGTCAATGTCCCCTTTATTCTTACCAAAATTATATAATTTTCTTATTTCTTTAAAACCTTGAGTCATAAATCTCCTCATTCTCATAAACTAATGTTTGGGATAAAATGCATCTTATTCAGAAGCCGTGTAACTTCAAAGGCATAGAGTGCAACCTAAATTTATACCAGACTCATCGAAGGCTGCAGTGAGCAGTGAATAGAAGAATATCTCTGGTGGAACTTCTAGACGCATCTTTAGCAGCTGGACAATGGAATTATGTTCTTTCATTGTGTGCATAGTGATATTTTCATTTAAATTATTGTTATTAGTGTGTGTAACAGACACTTTCTGAGTAATTGACCAAATTAGATATCTATTTAATCTAATTTGGTTTTTGAGGTAATTAAATATATCAACCACATTTTGACCAAATGTTTAAAGAAATGGGCCCTGGCCGGTTGGCTCAGCAGTAGAGCGTCGGCCTAGCGTGCGGAGGACCCGGGTTCGATTCCCGGCCAGGGCACACAGGAGAAGCGCTCATTTGCTTCTCCACCCCCGCCCCCTCCTTCCTCTCTGTCTCTCCCTTCCCCTCCCGCAGCCAAGGCTCCACTGGAGCAAAGATGGCCTGGGCGCTGGGGATGGCTCTGTGGCCTCTGCCCCAGGCGCTAGAGTGGCTCTGGTCGCAACATGGCGACGCCCAGGATGGGCAGAGTATCGCCCCCTGGTGGGCAGAAAATCGCCCCTGGTGGGCGTGCCGGGTGGATCCCTGTCGGGCGCATGCGGGAGTCTGTCTGACTGTCTCTCCCTGTTTCCAGCTTCAGAAAAGTAAAAAAAATAAATAAAAAAAAAGAAATGACCTACCAGGCCCATCTGCGATTAGCACTGACCCAAGTGAGTGTGCTTCTCTGTGGGGCTGGAAAGAATCCAACCGTCATTTAAAGAGGTTCCCTCACTTTGCAGTTGCTTTGAGACATACAGGAAGTAGCAAGTGGAGGAAATATGAGATTTTTCACTGGACAAGATGACCCTGCCCTCTAATTTTGTCACAGTTATCCAATTCAGACCAAGAAGTGAAAACCCATGTGAGGGGATTCCAACAGGAGCCTCTCCTCACCACACTTACCATGTCAGTAAACTGATCCCCACAAGCCATCCTAATGGACTCAGCAGTTGCTGGGCTATTTAGGGTGAAGGACTTGGCCAGCCCCCTCTCTCTTCGGGCAGCAGACACTGCATCACGGATGGCGAAAAACACGGAGCATCCCATGAACATTCCAGCCTCGCCCAGTCCCTGAGAGGAGGGCAAAGGCCATCAGAAAGGCATGGTTCATTTCAGAAATGCATGGTTCATTTGGGACTACTAATTTGTGTTCACATGCACACACACACACACTCTCACACACTCTCAAGCACACACTTCTGGCTTTTTAACCCTCAGAATGGAGTGCATCTGAATGGCCAGAATCTGCCCCCACATTGATCTGCGTGCGGGAGTCCTCTTCTCCTCTTCAGAGTAGTTAATGAAAATGCCCGAGGACATCAGAACGGCAGAGTAGCTAGAAATATCTGTACCTCTGACCAGGTCAAAAATATCAAAGGTCTTGGTGCCCTCTAGAGCAGTGGTCCCCAACCTTTTTTGGGCCACGGACCAGTTTAATGTCAGAAAATATTTTCACATACCAGCATTTAGGGTGGGACAGATAAATGTATCATGTGACCGAGACAAGTATCAAGAGTGAGTCTTAGACGGACGTAACAGAGGGAATCTGGTCATTTTTAAAAAACAAAACATTGTTCAGACTTAAATATGAATAAAGCAGAAATAATGTAAGTTATTTATTCTTTCTCTGCGGACTGGTACCAAATGGCCCCCGGACCGGTACCGGTCCGTGGCCTGGGGTTTGGGGACCACTGCTCTAGGGAATCCAACAGCCTCTAGACCAGCAATTTCCAACCAGTGTGCTGCTAGAATTTTTAAAACATGCAATAGCTATGACCAGGCCAGTGCTGCAGTGGATGAAATGTCATCCTGCAGTTCCAGGGTTGCCGGCTCCATTCCTAGGACACAAGCTCGACCCTGAAGGTGCCAGTTGGAGCCCCATCAGGGCACCTGTGAGTAGCAATGAATAGCACAGCTAAATATAACAAAGAGTTGATGCTTTTCTCTCTCTATTTCTCTCTCCTTCTTCTTCCCTTCCTCTCTCTCTCTGAAAAAAAAAATGCAATACCTGACTATTTCACTAACCTCTTGCTGCAGTGTCCCTGAATAAATAGTCAGGTATAGAATGTTTTAAAATTTCTTGTGCCACACCAGTGTGCCATGGCATATTGGTTGAAAATCACTGCTCTAGACCATTAGTGTTTAACCCAAACCACAACAAAAAAGCATCAATTGTTGTAACTGAGCTTGAAAGACAGTGAGGTGGTTGCCTCTGGAGGGTGGGATGTTGAAGTTCTCATACGTGCTCACTTCTCAGACCTGTGTTTGAAGCTTTTGAATGACCAGTGTGGGAGGCATTATATTTTGAAGAGTTCACCAATGCTTCTTGTACTGATTTTTCTTCTTTCTTCCTTTAAAGTATTCTGCTTGGTCTGTGTCTAGGGCCTTTCTAGAGAGATGGGACAAAGGACCCAAAGCAGATAAACTTTTTACCCTGAAGCATATGTGGAGGAAAAGGTGGAGCTGGCAGAAGGCGGGTTCTCCTCTGAGGTGAGGAGGAGGGAGGCAGCAGGGTGGTCTCGTGCCCTGTGTGGAGCAGAACTGGGAGGGAGACAGCTAGACCCCGAGAGGTAGGATTTTGTCAGAACAGTCTTTAGAGAAATCCCTGGACAAAGTCTGGTGCAGAAGTGGAGATGGGGCCATTCATGTGGAAAGTCTCACCTTCCTCCCAACATTGACCCACTCCTGAGAAAGAGAGGTAATTCCCTGAAAACCTGAGGTTAGATTGCCATCTGTCTGGCCAGATGTGGATTCAGAATAGCACTTAAGTTGGAGAAGTTTTGTTTTTTGTAGACTTGTATTTGAGAATCTTCACCATAAGTCTATATGGGCCAGTTTGACCCTCTGGTTTCCAGGGAGCATAAGTCAACACCTTGTATCAGGGGCTATCAGTGGTTACTAACACCTCAGAGAGAATCAATCCTCAGTGAGAAACTAGTCTGAAAGCCCATTTTTGACTTGGGCGGGGTGTGGGGAGAGGCTGCATGAGCAAGAAAGACTTGAGTCTGGAGGACATGCAGGGAGGGCGCAGAGAAGGCGCTGGGTGATGAAATTTGCCTACAGCTTCAGCTTGATCTCACCATGGTACTTAATCTCATGAACCTCATTACTTCTTGTTTGATTTAAATATGTTTCATGATCACTCTCAAGAGTGAAGATTCTACTTGCGCTGCTGAAGGCAGTGAGCACCACTCTATGGTGAGTTTGCTTTTCTTTTCCCATCTCCCTTTGTGAGCTGCAGTTCCAAAGAATAAGCAAATTCAGGGAGCAGTTTCATTATTTCTCGATGGAGTTGGTGGTTATGGGGTAAACTGTGCTCCCCTCCAATTCATCTGTTGAAATCCTAGTCCTGGTACCTCAGTATCTTAGTATTTGGAGGTGTCTTTAGAGAGATAACAGTGAAAATGAAGCCTTTAGGGTTTCTTATAGGAAAAGAAATTAGGACACACAGAGAGACATCAGACGTGTGTGCACAGAGGGTGATCATGTGAGGACACAGCAGGAAGGGGGCCATTGCAAGCCAAAGAGAAGACTCTGCAGAGATAAGACCTTGATCTCCGACTTCCAGCCTCCAGAACTGTGAGCAAATAATCTCTGCTGTTTAAGTCATCCCATCTGGTATTTTGTTATGGTCGCCCTAGCAAACCAATAGAGAGGTCTTGAGTTCTTACCTTGGATGAGTAGATGGCGATGGGATTTCGGGAACGCACAAGGGTGACATAGAACTCTTCTGGTATTTGAGTGACAGTGGGGATTTTGTAGTCATCTGGACTCCGAGAATAAAGCACACCTTCTGGGGAGTATTTCAGTTCTTCTGTGGTATAAAATCCCATGCCTTGGGTAAATGCTCCTTCAACCTACAGGCAATATATATCACAGCATAGTATAAGCATATGATGTTGGTTGAAAAAATACTGCAATGTGATCTAAAATGGAGCTGGGAATCATAATAAGCCATTCTAGAAAGGATTGTGGGGAACTTGACAAAGGGTTCTTCAGGATCTGGCCCTTGTCATCCAGCCTGGCTTCCTCCTTAGCTCTTCTGGCCCAGGTACCCCATGGTCCAGGGATTCAACACTTGTCAAGTTCTGGGTAAGTCTCCAAGCCCCCCAGAGGCATTCAGACCTTAATTTTTTTGTAAAGGCAGCTCCTGTTTTCCCTGCTCCCCACCTCAGTTTGTCCACTTGGCAAACCCCTATCCCTCCTCCAGCTTTCAGCTGAAAAGTAACTGACACTTTGGATGCCCTCTAGGGTACTGCGACAGCCTCTAGACCAGCAATTTTCAACCACTGTGCTGCAAGAATTTTTAAAACATGCAATAGCTATGACTTGGCCAGTCACGGGGGTGAATCTTCCCACTTCCAGCCCCACGTGGATTTAGGGACTGCTTCCTCCGGGCTCACTGCATTTGAACCCCCAACAGGTGGCACTAAAAGGATATTTTCTTAGTTCACATCTTTCTCTCTCTCTCTTGCTCTTGTTTCACTCTCTCTCTCTCACTGGTTGGTAAGCATTCTGATTCCTGGCCTTCTTGTATTCTGTTTTTAGCACGGTGCCTGGTACATAAATTCTCAATAAATGTTCATTGAATTGGATGAAAAAGAAGCTAAACTTAAAGAAATGTGAACTAGAATAAATGGAACCAGGACACTATACTTATAATATCTGGATTTATTTACTTTTTTACATAACTTATGATGAAGATTAGATCAATCTTAACATGGTGGGTTGGAAGAAATATTTTTATTAAAAGCTATGTTGAGTCCTATTTATAGTCTATTTTGCTCTTAGGGAAAAATATTTAAGGTTCCATTTAAAGGGGTACCTGACCAAGCAGTGAAGCAGTGGATAGAGCGTTGGGCCGGGATGTGGAGAGCCCAGGTTCAAAACCCCAAGGTAAACCTGCTTGAGAGCAGACTCACCAGCTTGAGCGAGGGGTCGCTGGCTTGAGCGTGGGTCACAGACATGACCCCATGGTCGCTGGCTTGAGCCCAAGGTTGCTGGCCTGAGTAAGAAGTCACTCACTCTACTGCAGCCCCCAAATCACAAACATATGAGAACACAATCAATGAACTACTAAGGAGACTGAGGAGCCACAACTAAGAATTGATGCTTCTTATATCTCTCCCTTCCTGTCTGTCTGTTCCTATCTGTCTCTCTCTCTGTCTCTGTCACAAAAAAGGGGGTATCTCATAAAGACACATGTAGCCCCATGTTCATTGCAGCACTGTTCACAGTGGCCAAGACATGGAAACAACCAAAAAGCCCTTCAATAGAAGACTGGATAAAGAAGATGTGGCACATATACACTATGGAATTCTACTCAGCCATAAGAAATGATGACATCAGATCATTTACAGCAAAATGGTGGGATCTTGACAACATTATATGGAGTGAAATAAGTAAATCAGAAAAATCAAGAACTACATGATTCCATACATTGGTGGAACATAAAAACGAGACTAAGAGACATGGACAAGAGTGTGGTGGTTACCAGGGGTGGGGGGAGGGAGGATGCAGGAGGGAAGGAGGGAGAGAGTTAGGGGGAGGGGGAGGGGCACAGAGAAAACTAGATAGAGGGTGGCGGAGGACAATCTGACTCTGGGTGAGGGGTATGCAACATAATTTAATGACAAGATAACCTAGACATGTTTTCTTTGAATATATGTACCCTGAATTATTAATGTCATCCCATTAACATTAATAAAAATTTATTTAAAAAAAAGGGGGTATCTGCTTCAAGGTTAAATCATTGAAGGAGAGTTACACTTTGCATTTTATTGAATTGTAAAATTACAGAATAAAATAAACAAATTTAAATGCTAAATTTGGATATTTCCAAATGCTTGTCTCCAAAGGAAAACATCAAGGTTCAGGAGTTCCAGTCTAACACACGTCTGGTTTTCTTTTCTTTCCCAATGGGACAGATGTAGTGTTTTCCTAATTATAACATTCCCCTTGTTGCTTTTACTTAAGCTATAAAGAGGCAGGAACAAGCTGCTAGGAGGGAACAGGAAGGGGAAGGAGAGGTGGGGCTGAGTCTAGCTGTGCTGGTCTCACTTGACAGATTTAAGATGAATGTCAGGTGACGTTCAACGTGCAGATTCTAAGTCCCAGCCCAGCAAACTCATGATGGAGCAGTCTGAGCCTGGGTGAGCACAAGAATCCAGATTTCTGGTAAACATTATAGATGCTTTTGTTGCAAGAGTCTAAGGATCGCATTTTAAGAAACACCGAGGAACCTAATAAACTGTTCTTTAGAAAGCCCATCAGTCAATCCAGGCAAATCAGTTCCTTAGGCCTTGGGAAGGTGGGACGCTGTTGGCAGATGAAACCAACATGTCTGTTGGGTTTGATGCCGAGCTCCTCAACCTGTGCAGCTATGCAGGTCGACTGTGGACCAGCTGCCTCTCCTCACCTGGGAGCTGGTGGGCGGGTGTGGCGTGAGCTGCTGCGGCTGGCCATTGGCCCCACTTTGAGTGACAAAGCTAGGAGGGGAAAAGAAAGCACCAAGAGCTGGAGAGGTTTTAACTTAAAGTTTGAAATTTTGGGTGTGTTAAAAATATATTTACTTATGAGATAAAAATCAGAAATTCAGCCAAAGGGGAAAATTGTTTTTAAGCATTTCTTTTTCCCTTATAATTCTCTCAATTGGTCAGTTTAAATTCAATATTAGTAGAAATATTCATGTAGCTTTATTACTATGTATGTATGTAATATTCCCTAATTATAAGCATTAATTCATTATCACTGAAGAAGAAACAGAAGGCATGGAAAATTATAAAGCAGAACAAACTTTACATATTTCTGCCACATAAATACAACAATTATTAACTTCTCTTTTTTTTCCTTTTTAGCAGAGAGAGAGACAGACACCAGACAGAAAGGAAAGGAGAGAGATGAGAAACATCAACTCTTAGTTGTGGTACCATAGTTGTTTGTTGATTGCTTTTTCATATGTGCCTTAACCAAGGGAGCTCCAGCCAAGCCAGTGACCTTGGGCTCAAACCAGAGACCTTGGTCTTCAAACCAGCGACCGTGGGTAATGTCTAAGATCTTATGTGCAAGCTGGTCAGCCTGCACTCAAGCCTGGTGACCTTGGGGTTTCAAACCTGGGTCCTTAGCATCCCAGGCCAACGTTCTATCCATCACATTATCTACTGGTCAAGCATTAACATTTTCCTGAATTTTCTTTAAAATTTTTATCTTATTTTTCTCTGTGTAATATTTCTCTGTGAAATGTATTGCAGAATACTTGTACCAGGTATAAACATTAGTGGAATTCTGGGACATAGCATTCTGCATGGAATTGACCGACAGTCCCTGTGAAGTTCTCTGATACCACGCACCTGCCCAATGTCCAGGGCTGGGTTTATGCTGAAAGCAGCATCCATGAAGATGTCAGTCCTAAGGAGCTGTGCCAAGAGAAAATATATGATAAAAGATATTATTTATTTAAAGTAGATCTTCACTACAATTATATATATACCTGTCCCTGGTTTTTTCACAGGCAGGATCACATTGATTATTATTTACAGCATAGAAAACGTGCCTATATTTGTATTCTCTGAAAACAATGAACACTGAAGATGGTGAACACCAGTGTGACCCTTACCTTGTGAGCCCCAGTCAGGCAGTCGACCTCAACCTCAGAACAGGATGCTCCAAAAACAAAATAGGGGTTCGGATTACCTTCCTCCTTCTCCCAGTCCATATATGTCTGGTAGCCTCTGAGAAGAGAAATCAGGAGTGAAGGAAAGGCACTTCCCCACTAGTGGTCTGATCACCTGTGGCGCTGTGGGTCCTAGAGATGACCAGAGCTCCCGACCCATGGCTGAAGGACTCTTCCCCTCCCTACAAGGGGGGCACAGTGGTCAGAGTTGTAGGAGTGCCGGTGCTCACACGGGGAGAAGGTCCACTGGTGTCTGAGCGCTGCCCTGCAGCACACAGTTACTGGGAAGGGTCAGAGGTGGTGTCACTCTTGGTTGGTAAATGCCTGTGGCCCCAAGGAGTGCCCGGTCCTCCCCCAGATCTCCTCCCACACCCCAGGACCCACGACTGGA
Source organism: Saccopteryx bilineata (assembly GCF_036850765.1). Classification (NCBI taxonomy): domain Eukaryota; kingdom Metazoa; phylum Chordata; class Mammalia; order Chiroptera; family Emballonuridae; genus Saccopteryx; species Saccopteryx bilineata. Next base: position 34,787,423 of record NC_089494.1, read on the forward strand.
GGGTTAACACAGGGCTCAGCAGAGCTCCAGTGCTCTGCAGGTGTCTGTTCAGATCAACGAGCATATGCCATCCCTGCCCAGTGTACTCTACCCCACAGTGAAAGCGTCCTTTACTTGAAATATCCAGTAGTTGACAGGTTGATGGACTCTTCGTAGGCTGTTGTGATCTGGAAGAGATGATTGGTTACAAAGACAGATAAGTTTAGGGAAAGTGATGAAAAATTCCATGCTGAGCCTGCCCCCTGTTGTTGGCACCACGATCTGCACATTCATCCCGAGCGAGGTTTATGCTTTGTACAAGCCTCAGGTCATGTTCAAGCGCAGTGCTGACGGCAGCTGCTAGCTGTGCTCTGCGCACCTCTACTTTTGGAGTTGCACGGAGTCAAGGTTATTATTTTTAACTTTTTTGGCTTTTTGCATTAAGGAGGAGCCAGGCCATATTCATGTACACAGGTAAGTGTGTATGCACATACAAACACACACATGTGTATGTATATATATGTATGTGTGTGCATGCATGTATGTATGTATATATCTTGACCCTGTCTTTTCCCTCCAAAATTATTCAGTTGGTTTTCTCAGTATATTATATCAGATTCCCTGGGTAGAGCTGGAAATAATAACACTAATGGTAATTGTAATAATAATTATTAAAAACAGAGTAATCCTTTGCTATTAGGACTGCTATTATCTCCATCGCCCTGGTGGGAAACCCAGGCCCTGAGGCGCGGGGGCAGTGCACTCCCACAGCGCAGGGAGCCTCATAGCTGGGCCAGCAGCCCGTGGGCTGTATTCTAGAGCCAATGCTGTTATCATGCTCTGAGAAGTTAAGCTCTAACGAAGCCTCTTAAAAAACACAGACATCTCTGTCGCTCTCATTTGGAAAAGCAGAGGTAAATGCTAAGGCATGCTTTGTGTCTTGAATAGGCACCAACAACCAGATCACACGCCTAGGACTTGTGCCTATCTGATGTATTTGCGTTTCCCTGGCAGGGCTGATGGGAACACTCACCCAGTCCTCCCATGTTCCCTTTGGTTTTTTCCTGATGACTGGCTGAAGACGGTCCCTGAGAATTTGGCAGGCATTCTAAAAATAAATATTTGAAATGATATCAGAAATAAAAGGCACAAGGAATAGCAAATTGTTCAATATTTAAATCAGTTCAAATGTAGGGTTCTTAAACTTGAGCATTGTATGGAACCCGTTTAAGTGAAACAAATATTCCTGTGGGTCTTGCATTGTTAAAAAAATTTTTATATTTATTTAGAAAATTAACTTTAATTTTCTAATTAAATTGAAAATTAATTAGGGTGACATTGATCAATAAGAGTACATAGGCAGCTGCGGAGGTGCTGGGAGCTTGGAACTCTCTGAAGCTCTCTTCGCTCTTGCCGCCGCCGTCTCCGCCAGCTTTCCGCGAGTCCGTGCCGCGCTCCGATCCTTGTGGCCGGCCCGGGGTGCGCTCGGTCTCTCTGGACAGAGTGTCTCCACTGAGGCTCCTCGGTGATGGCCACCAAGATCGACAAAGAGGCTTGCCGAGAGGCGTACAACCTGGTGCGCGACGACGGCTCGGCCGTCATCTGGGTGACTTTTAAATATGACGGCTCCATCATCGTCCCCGGCGAGCAGGGAGCGGAATATCAGGACTTCATCCAACAGTGCACAGATGACATCCGATTGTTCGCCTTTGTACGCTTCACCACCGGCGATGCCATGAGCAAGAGGTCCCAGTTTGCCCTTATCACATGGATCGGTGAGAACGTCAGTGGGCTGCAGCGAGCCAAAACTGGCACAGACAAGACCCTGGTGAAGGAGGTCGTGCAGAATTTTGCTAAAGAGTTTGTGATCAGTGATCGGAAGGAGCTGGAGGAAGATTTCATCAAGAACGAGCTCAAGAAGGCTGGGGGAGCCAATTACGACGCCCAGACGGAATAATCCCAGCCCTCGGCCTGCCCCTTGCCAAAGTCATTTGCCTGCTCTCCAGTGGAGGGGACCATGGCCTCAGCTACCAGCCCACCAGCCCACCAGGGAGAGGAGACGCAATGAGAGGCAACACCCGCCGCCCTGTCTGTCACCCAACTCCCCTCCCCTGCTTCCCTCACACGTCCTATTATGTCCTATCTTGCAAAGCTCATGGCTCATCTTTCTTTTACCTTCTTTTCCTTTTGTCTCCCTCTTTCTTGTTCTGAAGAAAAAAATCATTGTGATGCCAAGATCATGCACATCCTCAGATCGGAGGCACCTCCTGTGGTGGTCCCTTTTCCTGGCATTTCTCTGAGACTGCCTGGCCTCCGCCAGGGCCTCATGTTGCTTCCGGAGCCGGGCCAGTGCTGCCATCTTGGTTGTCCCTGGCTTGCCCGCCTGCTTACCGCCATGGAGGCAGCTGTGTCGGGAGCCAAGCCATTGATGGCGGCCTTCACAAGCACACGCATTCGCCCCACATGTCAGGCTCAGACCTCCTAGAATGTGCTGCAGGGCCCCTCACCCACCTCATTCAATGTTGCCTAAGCTACAGAGATGGATGGTGCTCGGTGGTGAGAAGTTTAGGCCTGACTCAGACCGAAGGAGAAGAGATAAAATTTGCCTTAAAAGTTGCCGGGCATTAGCTTTGCCACAGGGTCTGAAACAGCCTGTTCCCGCCCTTTTGATTGAAGTCTCATTATGGCATGGAGTGGGGGTAGAGGTCTCAGTCCAGATTTGACAGGAGTCTTTCAGGGTTCATTTCAGAGGCTCCCAGAGCAATGAGGACGTTAGGGAGAGAGGTCTGGGATGTGGAACAGGAATTCAGGTAGAATTGGGCACTGATTCTTTACTTTCAGGAAGGTCCTCGGCCGGCAGTCAGGACAGCACAGGCCAGAGCGCCCCTCTGCCACCTCAGCTGTGTGCGCAGCGAAGCCTGGCCTCCGGGAACCGAACACCTGTGGTTTTAATCCTACGTCTGCACCACAGTCAAAGGATTAGCGTTTTGTTTTTTTGTTTGGCTTTGTTTTTCAGAGAAAGATGAGATTGGCTTGGTTCTTCATGAGCATATTTTATATTGTTCTTTTTCCTGTTTTCCTTGCTCATTCCATTCAGGGGGAAGAGTCTGTGCTGTGTTGGGGTTGTGAGAACATCTGCACTCAAACAGTTTACAGAAATAAATGTTTTTCTTTTTCAATGTATTAAAAGAAAAAAAAAAGAGACATAGGTTTCAGGTAAACATTTCTATAGCATTTGAACTTGATTATGTTGTATACCCATCACCCAAAGTCAAATCACTTCCTGTCACCTTGTATTTGTCTCTCTTTACACCCTTCCCCGGACGCCCTCCTCACATCTCTCTCCCTTCCTTCCCCCTCTCCCTGAGAACCATTTCACTTTTATCTATGTCCATGAGTCTCAGTGTTTTTATTATAATGTTTGCATACATGGTAACATAAGACTAGGTAAAGCCTTTTAGAATTATAGCTCTTTTATGACTATAAAACAAAAAAAATCAAAATGACAAAGTGTACAGACCAATCTACATACCAATAAATTCAAAATCACGTTAATTTAGTTGATTGACAATGGTGTTTTCTGCAGCTACACTGCTGCTTGGAATGTGGAACAGTCCTGACCGCTGAGGCACACATACTTCTGTGTGCAGCGTGCCTGTTATGGGCCAGTTAAAGGGTCGTTTTCTCTCCACCTTTGTTGCCATTAGATTTTCATTTGCACTTTATGCCTTGTCACCACTTACTCTTTAAGAAAACATCATTTCTGTGTGAAGTCCTGCTTACTGCCTTGACACAAAGTATACTTCATGGTCCCAAATGCAGACAAGGACAGCTCATGGTAGCACTTCCCTCATAAAGGGGTCATTCTGATATTGCAAACGTGCTAGTCTTTATTGAAATGAAAATAAAAATTCACGATGAAATCTCAATCCCCTGAGATTACATCTGCAGACCGCTGGGTGTCAGTGAGCCCAGCTTGGCTTCCTCTCTTAATTTAAATACAAATCTCATTACATGTGTACCCTTATCTTAATCATCTCAGCTTCTGAACACCCTACATGCCCTCTCTTGTTTCTGTGCCTCCTGTTCTATCATTGCCTCTTTGGGAAATGGCCTGTGGCTTCTCCCACAGGAGGGAGATGCCCGCACCCATAAATCTATCTCTGCTGCTTCATGCAGTCGTCAGTGACTGACCTCATTAGAAATGGGCGCTTTCCCAGACAGTGCCACATCCAGGGCAAACTCAAGTAGCACCGTTCCTGCCTGTCCAGATACCAGATGTTCCTCCTCTTATCACGACCTGACAACATATTCTTGCGCATAACTTCATGCTCAATAGCCTAATGGTCTCCTAAGATATCTTCTCACTTTAGGAGAACATTTGTCGTTCTTTTGTGACATATGAGCTCCTTTTTGTGTGTGGAGTATCTTTCGCCTTATATTCCTTAGAGAGTTGTTTTTCCTTGTTGAAATAAAACTCCAAGTGTCATACACTATTTTTTGTGGCTTTTTCTGCGCTATAGAAAATTGCAAAATACACAGAAGTAGAGAGAATAGGACAATTTCCCGCTATACCTTTTATCCGGCTTCAGCAATGAGCATTTATAGCCCGAGCAGCCTGTGCAACCTCTTCTTCCACCTCCCTCCCTTTTACTCTGTGTGCTCCAGCCACACTGACCCCTTGCAGCTCCTCAAGCACAGGGGGTGAGTTTCTACTACTAAGCACCCACATGAATGGCTCCTTTTTTTGCTGCATTGAGGACCAGGCTCAAGGGTCACCAATCAGTGAGTGGCCTGGTTTCTCTGCTGCCCCAGCAGGCCACGCTAACATTTGCACTTTCTCTTTCCATAGCCTGTATTATTTTGATTCATGACCCCTACCATTATATATTTTTAAAATTTTTCTTTATTATTATTTCATGCCTTATTAGTTATTGATGGGAGATTAAAGGACTCTTTCTGACTTTTATGCTAAGGATGAGATTGGCACAATAGGTGACAAATAGTCCCTTATTCCAATGGGGGTTCTCTACCTTCTAAGCAGATCCTGCAAATAAACCCACAAGCTGTTCCTCACCCACCTCAGTGGTATCAAAGGGTTGAAACTGAGGAGACTGAAAGGTTAGAATTAGGGAGAAGATTCCACCGGAAATGGCTGTTGGTGTGCCGGGATCAACTTCTCAGGGAGGAGTGGCAGGAAGGGCTTTCTCCATCTCAAGCCCAGTGAGAGACACTGCAAAGCCACCCAGAGAGCTTGACAGGAACCCCCTGGAGTTGGGGGACCCTACACACCTGCATCATCTTTTTTTTTTTTTTGTATTTTTCTGAAGCTGGAAACGGAGAGAGACAGTCAGACAGACTCCCGCATGCGCCCGACTGGGATCCACCCAGCACGCCCTCCAGGGGCGACACTCTGCCCACCAGGGGGCGATGCTCTGCCCCTCCGGGGCTTCGCTCTGCTGCGACCAGAGCCACTCTAGCTCCTGGGGCAGAGGCCAAGGAGCCATCCCCAGCGTCCGGGCCCGGGCCATCTTTGCTCCAATGGAGCCTTGGCTGCGGGAGGGGAAGAGAGAGACAGAGAGGAAGGAGGGGGGGCGGGGTGGAGAAGCAAATGGGTGCTTCTCCTATGTGCCCTGGCCGGCAACCGGCCAGGGCCCTGCATCATCTTCTGAACACAGACTATAGGTGAGAGACAGCCTGCAGCAGCCCAGGCTGCTCGAGGACCATCTCTGGGCAGAGGGATGCTGTATTCCCACTGACCAGACGACCTTCAAAGGGGCAGGTGTCTGAGCAGAACCTGTGGTGTGGGTGCTGTGTGGGCTAAATTTTTCTATATTATTGAATCCTCTGTGTTTAACCATTTCAATTTAAGAAAAATTTATGAAGACAAAGCCAAAATGGAATCAGTTTTTTTTTTATTTCCTGCTCTCTTTACTTTGTGGTGTTTAATACTTAGTTTTTAGACATAAACATATTAATGCTTATTGATTTACCTGGTCCATTAAGTGTTACATTTGATTTGGAATTATTTCAGATTTTTCTAAAAGACATTTTTCTTTTATTGACATATCCTGGTCTCTACTCCCATATAAATGACTTAGAATTTAAAAAAATTCTGGGATCTGAAATTAATAGCTTCATCTTCCTCACGTGATGGACAGTCTATGTCAAGGCTACAGCCGCTGTTGTCTTTGCTGTCATCAAGACTTAGCATGTTTCCTTTGAAAATCTGCAGCTATGGTTGACTGACAAAGAATCTAGAGCCTTGGGAAGTCTTATGGAGCCTCAAAAGCTCTTCATAATCAACCCATCACGGAAGCCCATTGAAGAGTTGCAGGCCTGAAGGGCAAACAGAGGACAAGCTGTCGCTCCTTTCCCTACAAGGAGCACTCTCGGAATTTGCTGGACACAGCTTTGTCCAAACCAGACCGTGGAAGGCAGTGTGTGGAAAGGCTTCATTTTGAGATTTTCCACATTTTTAGACTTCAGATGAAGAATTTTATGTCTCACAGGTGGCCTAGTGATATTTACATTTTCCTAAAAATGAAAATATCACTTTCCTAAAAATGAAAATATCACTTTCCAACAAAAAAAGAAATTTTTATGTTGTTAAGTTGAACTTTACCCATTGACTTTGAAACAATCTTATTTTTATACATATTTTTTTTGTTGTGTGCCACTATCACTACTATTTCCAAAACCTTTTTCATTACTCCAAACCGAAACTCTAACAATTAAGTAATAACTCCCCATTTGCCCCTCCTCCTGACTGCTGGCACCCTCTAGTATCCAGGTTTTGAAAGTTCCCCACCGATAAGGGCTTTCTGCAAGGGGTGAGGTGCCTCAATAGAAAGAGGCTGGGAGTGACCTGGGGCTAGGGCAGGGGTGGGCAGGTTACAAGTGGTTAAAGCCATAGGAGAGGCACCACCCACGCCATGGTCATAATGAGAGACTGTCTAAGGAGCTCACAATGGCATCTACAAGGGAAGGCGTCAAATACAACAAGACCAAGTGACACTGAGCCAGCCAAGAAAGTTCTGCCTTTCTTCTGTGCTCTCTTTCCTGGTCTTTAATGATTTTATTTATTAATTTTACAGAGAGAGGAGGGGGAGTGAGAAGTACTAAAGTATAATATTAGTTGCTTCAGGTTAGTTGTTCATTGTTTACTTGTCATCTGTGACTTGACCAGGCAAGCCCAGGGTTTCGTACCAGCGACCTCAGCATTCCAGGTTGGCGCTCTATCCAATGTGCCATCACGGTTCGGGTTATTTCTTGGATTTTACAAGGAGCTTAAATGAAGGCTAAGGAGCTTGTGTGTGTGTGTAGTGGGGGGGATGGTGGAGTGCAAGGAGGGAAATGGAGAGAAGGCTCCCCACCCCCTTTCTACCTGCAGGCCCAAACTGTTAAGTAGTAGAGACACTGCAAGATGAAATACGTTTTGGAATTTAGGACTAGACATTTTAATTATTGAATGAGATATTTATGCAAATAAATGTGATCAGTGGGGTTTTAATTATCTTAGAGTGGTTAGAGGAATGCCAAGTAGATTTTATTTAAAGGGATAGACAAAGAAGCACACACAGGGAGCTTCAAACATCTGAAGTCTCAACCACTTAGTGGAGTGACCTAAAACCAGCCACTTGACCTTTCCTGGCCTCAGTTTCAGTTCCCGTATAAGAAGGAGTGGGATAAGGTTATTTCCATCACTGTCACTGGATGACTGAGACATGAAAGAAAAGTCACCTGCACTGCTCTCCCGAAGATGTCTGTTCCCATGGATGCTGCTGTGAAGGTGGCATTGGGCACCGTGACAGTGCTTGTTTCTGACAGGTGTATATACGACATGGGGATGTTCAGTTCTCGACTAGCCACCTGCCAGAAGCAGAAAAGAAACATTATTGATGTCATTGACTCTGAGTCTCCCTCCCTGCAAATTAAAAACTTTTACATTCTCTGACTTTTTCTCTTTTCGGAAGATAGGGGGTGGGGGAGACAGACATACAGACAAACAGACAGGGACAGATAGACAATAGACAAGGAGAGAGAAAATAAGAAGCATTATTTTCCTTCCGCACCTTAGTTGTTCATTGATTCCTTTCTCACACGTATCTTCACTGGGAGGTTCCAGCTGAGTCAATGACCCCTTGCTCAAGCCAATGACTTTGGGATCAAGCCAGCAATGTCGGGTTCATTCCAGCAAATTTTGGGCTCAACCCGGTGTCCATGATCCTACACTCAAGCCAGTGACCTCAGGGTTTCTACCCTGCTTTATGTAGTGTGCAACTACCTGGTCAGGCTACATTCTTTTCTGAACAGAGTATAAAACCTGCCATTTATTTAGGATAAACATTTAAGGTAGCATCTTGGGTCTTATATGTAGACTATGAGTTTAAAAATTTTAAACGACACTGTGAAAGATACCTTTTCAGAGACAGGTGGCCAACTATGTGTTTACTTTCATACCAGTTTCATAGAAGCCACATGTCAGTACAGTCACTCTGGGACATCTGGTTTAGTATGACACATACAAACCAGGCTGAGGTCCCAGTCTTACTGCTTTACCTTCATCTTCTCCTCATGGTTTAGAGACACTTAGCAGATTAGGTTTTTCATGGGATACTTTGTAGAAACAAGGGTTTTGTTTAAAAGAAGCAAGATCTGGCCCTGGCTAGTGGCTCATTGGATAGAGCACTGGCCCAGCATATGGATGGCTGAGCATATGGATATCCTGGGTTCGATTCCCAGTCAGGGCACACAGGAGAAGCAGTATCTGCTACTCCCCCACCATTCCCCCTTCTCTCCCTAACCCCTCTGGCAGCTAGTGGTTTGATTGCTTTGATTGTGGCCCTGGTTGCTGAGGATAGCTCCATTGGAGCACATCAGCCTAAGTTGCTAAAAATGGTACTCAAACACTGGCTTCAGATGGGTTTGCTGAGTAGATCCTGGTTGGGGCGCCTGTAGACGTCTGCCTCACTATCACCCCTCCTCTCATCTAAAACAAAAAACAAAACAAAACAAAAAGGAAGCAAGATCTGTTCAAAGAAGACTGGATGTTTGCAGTTTCCTAATTTCAAGTACATTATTAAATAATATTATTTCCTTAAAGAAAATATCTTCTGCCTGACCAGGTGGTGGTTCAGTGGATAGAGCATCGGCCTAGGACTCTGAGGATCCAGGTTTAAAACCCATGGTCCCTGGCTTGAGTCCAAAGGTTGCTGACTTAAAACCCAAGGTCATTAGATTAAGCTCCAGGTTGCTGGCATAAGCAAGGTGTCACTGGCTCGGCTGGAGGCTTCTGGTCAGGGCATGTATGAGAAGCCATCAATGAACAATTAAAGTGCCTCAACTATAAGTTGATGCTTCTCATCTCTCTCCCTTGCTGTCTTCCTCTGTCTGCCTCTCTCTCTCCATCTCTCTGGCTAAAAAAATAAATAAATAAGGTAAAGAAATCTTCTATTTCTCATTGAGAAAAAAGCTTTGTTACCACCTACTCATATCTTTTATTCAAATTTCATATTGAACAAATTTTTATATAGTATTAAAAAAAGGGAAACTTTCTTATTGCAAATAATCTCTTGCGCATTCAACAGTATCAGAAAGATTTCATTGAATTAACCCACATAATGGCCCATCATGTGGTGTTTCTAAGAGGTTTATGAATTCTTTTTTTTATATACATAAATTTTTATTAATTTTAATAGGGTGACATCAATAAAGCAGAGTACATATATTCAAAGAAAACATGTCCAGGTTATCTTGTCATTCAACCATGTTGCATACCCATCACCCAAAGTCAGATTGTCCTCCGTCACCTTCTATCTAGTTTTCTTTGTGCCCCTCCCCCTCCCCCTTCCCCTCTCCCTCCTTCCCTCCCCCCCCCCCATAACCACCACACTCTTGTCCATGTCTCTTAGTCTCGTTTTTATGTCCCACCAATGTATGGCATCATGCAGTTCCTGGTTTTTTCTGATCTACTTATTTCGTTCCGTATAATGTTATCAAGATCCCACCATTTTGTTGTAGATGATCCGATGTCATCATCCCTTATGGCTGAGTAGTATACCATAGTATATATGTGCCACATCTTCTTTATCCGGATATATATATATATATATATATATATATTTTTTTTTTTTTTTACTGTGATTAAAGCCTTTAAGCAAACTCTTGGCCAATACAACAAGAATCCATATGAATTCTGAGAACATAATTTCTCATCCTATTAAACACATTTATTTCTAATGAAGATTTGCATTAACATTGTATAGCTTTTAGCGGTTGCCATAAAGATAAAAATAGTTTATCTTTGAAAACTGAAATCACAGTTTTCAGAAGACTTATGGACTTGGTGCTTCAGAGTGCAGGAAGGACACTATAACATATTTTCTCAATTCTAATACCCACTTTCATCAGCCCTCTGCATTCTTATGTTCCTGATATTAAAATGAGTCTTACAATTGACCTGTGCATTTGGTGTAATGGTATTCTACTGCTCAAGAACAACAACAACAAAAGCCGGTAAAATTGACTGTACAGTTATACTCTTCCACAGTAAAGAAAATGGGTACTTATCTCACCTGGGCCATTTTGGTGTAGAGGCCTTGTCCAATTTCACAGCCTCCATGAGTCAACAAGACAGAGCCGTCAGTATAGATGTGGACTAGAGCAGCGGCCTGTTGGGGATAATTGTAATACCAGTGTAGAAACCCATACAGCCAGATGTTGCCGTGCGTTTAACTTAGGTTGCCAGATGAATGGTTTGCTTTACTGAGTCACCCCTTATTGTTTATACTGGAGAATAAAGCCATTATTGTTGGCCATAGGCAACCCTTTTCAATGACCCCAGACTTGAACACCACCACTGTAGATCAAAGTGGTGGCTCACCTCCACTCCCACCATCTCCTGCTACTGGAGGCCTCGTGTGGTTGCCTCAGAAGCTACCTCCCCAAAGCACTACTCATATAATATTTTATTATTCTTTCTCCTTGAACTCAAAAATTAATTTTAAAGCAAATGGAACCTGTATATGTAAATTTCCAGGCAAAGTCTCCACTGGATCCTAAAGGAGCTGGAAGAAATTTGAGATGTTTTAATAGTTTACAAATGCCGCTTGCCTTCAGAACCAAATTCCAGTTTGGTTTAAGGTTGGAGGTGGAACCACAATACCAATTTTTGTGTGTGTGACAGAGACAGAGAGAGGAACAGTTAAAGACAGACAGACAGGAAGGGAGAGAGATAAGAAGCATCAATTCTTTGTTGTAGCACCTTAGTTGTTCATTGATTGTTTTCTCATATGTGCCTTGACCGCTGGACTACAGCAGACTGAGTGACCCCTTGCTCAAGCCAGCAACCTTGGGCTCAAGCTGGTGAACCTTGCCCAACTAGATGAGCCCATGCTCAAGCTGGTGACTTCGGGGTCTCGAACCTAGGTCCTCCAATCCCATTTTGATGCTCTATCCACTGTGCCATTGCCTGGTTGGGCCTAACACCCCCTTTTTTAAGCTCCCAAGTGATTTTGATGATTCACCATGTTTGGAATCAACAGATTTAGTCCCAATTCTTCACATTGTATGTGAGGGAACAGAGGCCTAAAGAAGAAGACGCGTGGCTAAACCCAGTGCCTAGTTCGTGGTAAAGTCAGGAATGGAGCCCGCAAGTCCTAACTTGAGCTCAGAGTCCTCCACATCTACGCTCTGCTGCCTCCTTCAGATTCACGGCTGTTGTCCCTCTCTGCGGCTGGGCGTGAGGCTCCAGCAACCAGACTGATCAGAAAGAGAAGGAGGAGGCTGCACTATGTCCAGTGGTTCTGCAAGTCTTTAGAACTTGTCTTTAGAAATCCTCATCACATGCTCATGCACACGGCCCAGAACCCTGCATCTCCCCTCTGGGAACTTCCATCCTCCTGGTGATGCCTGTGTTCTTACCACTACAAATTCAAAATATCAGCTAGTTTAGCTACACCCATCTCCTGGGTGTGAGACTGTAGTCTCAGGACCAGCAAGGTCCCTACAGGAACTTTTAAACTTGGTATTTTCATATCATGATCACCTAAGAAGAGTAATAAATGAGCATATTTAACGATAATTGCCACATGCTTTCAGAGCCCACATTAGACTTTATGTAGATGATTGTATAAGTACCTAGGAGGACTACTTTCATGGGTGGGGCATATTAGAGACAAGAGCTAGGACAGCGAGTCATCACACCTTACACAAACACTTAAGATTAAGACTTAGAATCACTCGAACTGCAGCAGCAGCCAGCAGCCAGGACCACTATCCTTTGTGAGTGAGGGTTCAGTTTTGGAAAAGTAACATCACCCACCATATTAAGTTAATGTTACTATATTGAAGACTACTGGCATTTTTGTACTACTTCTATTTAATTTCCTAATTCATTAGTGTTTTGTAGAGGTATGAGAGCTAAGAAACTTATTCTTTGTGATTATACATAGCAGTAAAAGAACATTAAAATAAATAATTAAAGTAGTGTTGGGAGTTGTTGGGCGGATAAAATGTATTATGCTCACTTTGTTAAAGTTAACGCTGCCCACGTGGAGGCCATTACCCAGGTGATATTAATGTGTGTCTCTGGGCAGGCAGAATCCTTGTAGCCTGGGGCTTGGTTTTGGGATTAAGCCTTCCCACCCTTTTTTGATGTGGGGCGGTACAATCCAATCATGCCTCAGAGAAGTGACTTTGTATTAGAGACTTCCCTATTTTGTATATTGGATTAAGAGTTTGGATTTCTACACTATAAAATGGGGATGGAGCAGGAGCTTGTGCTCTTGGTTCCTGAGACTATCTTCAGAGGAGAGAGCAGAGCAGAGAGCAGAAGGAGGCCATGTGGAGTAGGACAGGAAAAGCAGCCAAGATGGCGGAGTGCTGAGTGAGATGCCAGTTTGTACAGAGTTTGTATCTGGGATAAGGAAGGAGATGGGGAACTGAGGAGAATAAGGCTGGTGAGCTAGAAGCCTTTGATTCTAGGAAACTCGAATAAGTCAGTGACTTTGTGAGCACTGAATGTGATTGGGTTTTGGAGCCCAGTGTGTGTTTTTACTTGCCCGCCGGGTGCAAGCTAGGATTAAAGACTATGGCCCATCAGTTTGTGGCTCCGTTGTTTCTTTACCGACTGTCCGAATCCAATGCAAACCTGCAAGAGTCGGGCGGCTGTGATAGTGGCCCTGGCCCTGGCCACTGGCTTTACAGGAGTCCACAGAAATTTTCTTTTCAATTGGGATTTGAATGTTATTCTGGCTTCAGAAATATTCCCGGGTGGAGAAGGACTGATTATCTGCTCCAGGCATGAAGCACCTCTGACCTCGCCCATCCTCCGTATCATTTTGCTTTCTACCTGGTTAGTGGAATCCAAGGAGTGACCAGAAGGTAATTTTGATAAGAGACAGCTTAGGCATTTCTCACTGACACCATGAGGGGACCTGTATTTACTCTTTTGTGTAGGTTTATTTATGGGGATATTTCAAAGATTGATGGCACTAGAAATAAGTAAGTAAGTAAGTTAGTAAATGGTAGAATCAGAAACAGGAACTTACAATAAACTGTTTAAGATAAAACTAAAAAGAAGGCACAGTTGTCATGAAGCCTCAGAATTATAATTCCATGTTTTTGCATAAACAGAGAAGCTCTGTAAATAGAAAAGCTCTGTCTTCAAATGACCTTACTATTGTCACTAAGGAATTATGAAAGAGAGAAAGTGATCCTCTTTTCCCCAAAATCCTTTCATGGACCCCATACCTTAATGCTCATGTTTGGGGCCCTCCCCAAGGCCAGACCCCCCTGAGCTGGACTGTATCAGATGATTGCTCTCTGAGGTCCCTGGCACTGTGTCACACCAGGTCTTCCCTGATACTAATGGTCTCTGATGTTTGTCTGAACCCGTTTTGTTTTCTCTCATAAGAAACTCTCCTAGTTTTTTCTTTCTCCAGAGACGAAGACACCTTCATTTTCATGTCTGGTGGTCATGTCTGCTAGTGGCTCATAACAGCCTTTTTCTAACAGCTAACCATGAAGGGAAGAAGAGCTTTTTTTGGGAACTCATCTCTCATAACCTCACCTGATTGTAGTAGGTCTTGAGCATCGCAACAGTAAATTTCATGGGGACCACAGCAAGTCCCCTCTTCTTCCAGAAATTATTTTTGTTAAATTCCTCAGCATCCCTTTTTCTAGCATAGAAGGAAGATTTCTCCAGACACTCTTTCCAGCATCTTCGCAAGGGCTCTGGATTAAATATTTCCTTGTAGGCTGTTTTGCTAATTCTCTTATACATGTTTATTTCTTTAACCTGTAAGAAAAAAAAAGCATTTCATTTCAAGGATATAGGCTATTCCATATGTGAAGCATGTGTTTTTGTTATATACTTGAAATAAAGAAAGTCTTTCTTAAAAAAGAAACAACTATTTAAATGGCTGTAAATATGCAAGTGCAGATGTAACTATGTGAATTGAATGATAACAATAACAAAACTACTACTGAACACTATATATGCTCCAGGTTGTATACTAAGTGTATGATCTCAATCAACCTTATAATTACCCTGAGAAATAGTAGGTATTTTATGAGTGTTGTGAAAAATTTTGTTAGTGTTGAGACAATTTTTTTGAATCAAACGTTTTTTTTTGTTTGATGTTTTTTTTTTAGTGAGTGAGCAAGAGTCACAGACAGAAAGAGGAAGAGACAGGGGCAGACAGATAGAGAGAGAGAGAGAGATGCGAAGCATCAACTCATTGTTGCAGCACTTCAGTTATTCATTAATTGCTTTCTCATCTATGGCTTGACTGTGGGGCTCCAACTGAACCAGTGACCCGTTGCACAAGCCAATAACCTTAAGTTCAAGCCAGAGACCTTGGGCTCAAGCTAGTGACCTTGGACTTCAAGCCAGCAACTTTTGGGCTCAAGCCAAGGGTCATATCTATGATCCCATGATCAAGTCGACAACCCAGGGCTCAAGCTGGTCAGACCATGCTCAAGCCAGATGAGTCTGTGCTCAAGCTGGTGACTTTGGGGTTTCAAACCTGGGTCTTCAGCATCCCAGACCAACACTCTATCCACTGCGTCATTGCCTGGTCAAGCCTGGCTCAAACTTCTACACAATGTTTTTTTATTCTTTAACAGTTTTCACATTGGCTCCTCTTATATCTGAACTGTGGTAGAATGTTTGCACAAATGGCTGTAATAACACCAATCTTCCAATACATGCCCTTGAGTGCTTGCACACTAACTTTGGAATTGGTGCTGTGACTTGCTTTGGCAATAGGACAACACATGCAATGCAGGCGTAGACTTGAAAAGGGCTCATGCACTAGGACTTGCCATGTTCTTTCCATTCCTGGAAAATCTATGAATCACCATGAGAACTAATCTGGGCTGGCCTACTGGAGAATGAGAGACCCTGGGGAGCAGATATTAGCCTTCCTAGCTGAGATATTGCTTACACTAATCAGTCAATGACCATCAGACATGGAAGTGAAACTGTCTTAAACCATAAAACTCTAATTTAGCTGACTCAGACCAGAAGAGCTACCCATTTGCTGACCCAGAGAATCAGAAATAAATACTATTTGTTATTTTAACCACTAAGTTTTGGTTAACTTGTTAGATAGCAAAAGCTTACTGATACATAAATAATCTACTTTATTTCTTTGAACCTTACAATCTGACACAATTCTATATGTAGGTGCTCAAGATATATTTGAACCAATAATGTTAGAGTTTTGTTAGGGGATTTCACCCGATTACCTACCTCTTCAGGGAGTAAGTTCAATTGAGAAGCCACAGCAGTGATGTAAGTTTCAACTACCACTGAAACTTGGGGAAAGCCAAATCCTCGGAAGGCAGTGTTGGATGGCAAATTTGTTTTGCAAGCGCTACCACGGCACCGGTAATTAGGAATATGATATGCATTTTCAGATTTCAGCACGATAAAGTCTATCACCTAAATTAAAACAAAACAAAACAAAATTTCACATCTATCAAATATTCAAAACCACTTATCTAAATTTTATCTCTAATGCAAACCTTTCACAGAATGTATTCAATTTATAAGATCCTGACCAGGCGGTGGCGCAGTGGATAGAGCAGGGGTCCCCAAACTTTTTACACAGGGGGCCAGTTCACTGTCCCTCAGACCGTTGGAGGGCCGGACTATAAAAAAAACTATGCACACTGCACATATCTTATTTTAAAGTAAAAAAACAAAACGGGAACAAATACAATATTTAAAATAAAGAACAAGTAAATTTAAATCAACAAACTGACCAATATTTCAATGGGAACTATGCTCCTCTCACTGACCACCAATGAAAGAGGTGCCCTTCCAGAAGTGCGGCGGGGGCCGGATAAATGGCCTCAGGGTGCCGCATGTGGCCCGCGGGCTTTAGTTTGGGGACCCCTGGGATAGAGCTAGGATGCCGAGGACCCAGGTTCAAGATCCCGAGGTCGCCAGCTTGAGTGTGGGTTTATCTGGCTTGAGCAAAAAAAGTTCACCAGCTTGGACTCAAGGTCGCTGGCTCAAGCAAGGGGTTACTCGGTCCGCTGAAGGCCCACGGTCAAGGCACATATGAGAAAGCAATTAGTGAACAGCTAAGGTGTCGCAACGAAAAACTGATGATTGATGCTTCTCATCTCTTTCCATTCCTGTCTGTCTGTCCCTATCTATCCCTGTTTTTGACTCTCTCTCTGTCTCTGTAAAAAATAATAATAATACAATTTAAAAAATCAATTTAAAAGATAAATATTCATACAAATAAAGTATGGCACACACAACTGGTAACCTACAGGAAGGACATATTTCTTATTTACCGTCTCAGACTCATCAGGAGTGCACCCTCCATTGATATAAAGTTCAAGATCAGCAGCCTTGATTACTCCATTGTTCATGAATCCAATCTGCAAAGTGATATAATAAAACCATTTTCTTAGTAGTCTTTACACCAGACCATGCTGTATACAAATACATCTGATCAGAACTGTCAGTCCGTGCATAGCTAATGAACATGACTGGATGTGACAGTGAACAGAGGAACACTGAGGATGGTACCCAGGCTGACCATATGACCCCAACAGAAAGTTCTAATTAGCTTTAGTAGCATCCAAATATCCTCTTCAATTAGTATGGTAGTTAGTAATTGTCTTTACTATTGGATGGTTATCACTGGACAAGGTTGTAGGCAATTTCCTGGCATTTTTGTTCTCACTCACTTTGTATTTTCCGAGGAGTGGGTGGCGGCCAGCAGTTATCAGCATGTCATCACCACGCTCTAGAACAAACCGGATTGGGCGGCCAGTCCTACAGGAAGTGACTCTGTTAATACATTGATGTTTCATAAAGTTGTAGAAATATGGAGAAGGTGAAAGGGGACTGGAAATAGTCTAGCTTAGTGGTTTTCAGTGGGGGAAGTAACATACCTTAAACATTTTGGAAGTTTGTTGTGACATTAAAATGTAAAAAACAAATAATTACTATTATCATCTAGATTAGTCATGTCTGAGAATTTTGATGTTGAAATAATTCATTTTTTGCTTACAAGTTACTTTACTTTTATTTTTTTATATCACATTAAGGCATTGTTATATTATGATGTCACTTTGGATATTAAAGTGGGCATTAAAATACTGGCCATAGGGGAGTGTGAGGCTGAAAGGATTGAGAACCAATGCTCTGTTGAGCTCTACCCCCTCTCGTTCACACTCCCCTTTCATAAAGCCCATCAGGGACTCCCCTGGCTTCTGCGGGAGTGCTCCCAGGGCCTGCTCTCCTGCACTTACAGCTCAGTCCTTGTCATTGTTGGAAAGCGCCAATGAACTCAGATGCTCATGGGTTTCTTTTCATAGCTATAGCCTAGGATACGTTAAATTTTTCCTGAACATACTTAATGAACTTTGGAATGTAAAAGGTTCACAAAATCATGGCTATTACTATGTCTGGTTATTCTATCCGGATGACGTGGAGGCTAAGTGAACGTTCCCAGGCAGCAGCAGACCCTGCTGTGTTTCATGACAGAATGTGTCCCATGTAAGGCTGGGGTTTTGACTCTCCCTCAATTCAGCCACCTCAGCTTGGTTTATTTTAACAATTTGAAACAGACATTTTAAAGAGTGAAAGCCAATGCAGTTCATGAAGTAATAATACACAGTTATATCTGTGCAACCAGTCAACATTTATAATGATTACATTTGTTCTACACAACTATCTTATGAAATAGGTAGATATTACTTTCTTCACTTGATAGGTGAGAGAACTGAGGCAACTTGCCTGAGGTAACCTTGTGAGTGAGTGGGAACTTGAACACAGGTCCTCTGGCTCCAGGTCCCGTGTTCCTTCACCCACATGCTAACCACACCCTTTGGAATGAAAGGCTATGACCAGTGGAATAAACACTGGGCTGTAGTGCTGGAAGGATGTGAGTGGTCCCCGCCCTGCTAGCACTTCTGACATTGATAGCTGTCACCGCGGCTCTTACTTGTGGGCGGCCACAGCACTGACAGCTCCTAGCAGAGAAGGCTTAGTTGCTTTTCCCCCAAATGCTCCTCCGGTTCTTTTCATGCGGCAGGCGATTCTATTCCTTGGGACGTTAAGTGCTGCAGCCACAAATTCCTGAAAGAGGTAAGTCCGCAAAGCCACGTAAATGCAACTGAACAGTTTACTTCCCCATCCATATACTTCCCTCTCCTAGTAAAGGAAATTCAGTAATTCAACAAATTCAGTATGGACAGACTGTGCAACCATCATCACAATCTAATTTTAGAATAGTTTAAGCATTCTCAAAGAAACCTTGAATTTATTAATCAGTCACTTCTAATCTCCCCCAAACTCAATTTCCACTAATGCCCCAGCACTAAGCAACTTCTAACTTGCTTTGTTTCTCTATATATTTGCCTGTTCTGGACATTTCATATACATGTTATTTAAAATATTGCATTACGTGGTGTTTTGTGACTGGCTTCTTTTACTTAGCATTGTTTCTGAGCTCCATCCTTGCTGTAGCAGTACTCCATTTCATGTATAGCTGAATAGTATCCCATTGTATAGATAGTATCACATTTCTTATCCATTTATTAGTTGATGGACATTTGTTTTGTTTCTACTTTTGGCTACTGTGTATAATACTGTTATAAGATTTCACGAGTACATTTTTTTTGTGGACATATGTTTTCATTTCCTTTACGTAGATACCTAGTCGTGGAAATGCTGGGTTATAAGGTCATTCTGTTTTAACATCCTGAGGAACAGCAATCCATTTTCCGAAGTAACTGTGATATTGTGTATGCCCAAAAGCAACATAGAAAGGTTCTAAATTCCTACATCTTCACCAACACTTGTTATTGTCTGTCCTTTTCATTATAGCTATTCTATGCGGTGTGAAGTGGCATTGCTATGGTTTTGATTTGAATTTCTTAGTAATGATATCGAAGATTTTTCATGTGCTTATTAGATATTCACAGGAAATCTTGGGAGAAATGTCTATTCAAATCCTTTGCTGAGCCTGCTTTTTATATTGCTCCGGGTTCTGGGCTGTGAGCTGTAGGTACCAATGTCCTGATTTCCCCTGGAAAATGCCTGCCGGTATGGCACTGACTGCTTGGGCTCTAAGACATGTTGATGGTCGATATTAATGGTGACCTTAGGACGTACACATTATCTGTCAGAGCCTTGAGACACATACTGTCTACTAAAAGGGACATCAGAGGTGATTTTTGTCAGCTTCCAAAATTTACAGAAAATGATTGGATGTAGACCATGTAGCTGCTTAGGGGCAAAACCCGTATCTCCTTACTCTTCTGTTCAGCTAAGAATTTGCAACTACGGAAGCTGCAGCCACTTCCCTGCTTAACAACAGTCCACTACCCTTTCAGTTTTTCTTTGAATGCCAGTTGCTAATTTCCTCCTCCCACTGAGCTGACCCACTTTTTCAGAACCACATGGTACCAGCTCACTGTGCTCTACCAGAAAACCCCCAGCTTCTCCCTTCAGTGAGGCTTGTCCTCACTCCTCTTCCTGGTGGTAATTATTTAAGTATTTCCCTGCATCTGGCACTAGCCTAGGACCTACCACTCCACATTTCAGGAGGGAATATCAATAGATTTTCTTTTCTTGCCTCAGGGTGACAATACTTTATCATTTCTTTTTTTTTTTTTTTTTTTTTTTTTGAGCAGTTTGGTCTTTATTAGTAAAGGTGACCACATGTGGATGTATTTATGTGCAAAGTCCAAAATGTAAAGCAGTAAGGTATTTGACAAGCTGCACATGAAATTCAGTTTTCAGATTTCCTGGTCATGTAACCTGTACATAACGTAATATAGACATGGTCTTGTATAGTAATGAATTAAGAAGGAATACGTAGAAATGTCTCAACAAAGAGCTACAGGGCTGGACAACATCACAATAGCCAGAGATAAAGTGGGCCATGTCACAGCAGACAGCCAGAAGCCGGCCAATATCACAACAGGCCAGGAAATGTCACAATATGCAGCTAGGGGCCAGCCTGTACCACAACAGGCCCAGAAGTATTGCCAGGCAGCTGTGGTCTGGCTGGTATAGTGACAGACCAGGGGATATGCAATAGGCTCCTAGGGGCCAGCCAGTGTTGTGACCAGCCAGAGAGTGCCAGGATAGCTGGCCTGTATCGTAACAGACTCGGGAGTATCACAATGCTTTGTATGCCAATTACCAGAAAGGCCTGGCATTCACATGCTACTGTGCTGGGATAAAATATCTTAGAAATGTGATGACTTTACAGGTGCATCACATACATATACATGGACACATTCATAGAGAGGAGCAACATAAAGGAACCATGAAGAGAACTTAAACACACATGTACTACCAATTCACAGAGAAAAACAATGCAGATGAACCACAAGGGGAAATGTAGATGTCACACTAGGTGTTGACCTCCCTGAGATTAAGTTTTACATCATCAATTGTTATAGGGTAAGATGAACTTTTTTTTTTTTTTTTTCATTTTTCTGAAGCTGGAAACAGGGAGAGACAGTCAGACAGACTCCCGCATGCGCCCGACCGGGATCCACCCGGCCCGCCCACCAGGGGCGGTGCTCTGCCCCCCAGGGGGCGATGCTCTGCCCATCCTGGGCGTCGCCATATTGCGACCAGAGCCACTCTAGCGCCTGAGGCAGAGGCCACAGGGCCATGCCCAGCGCCCGGGCCATCTTTGCTCCAATGGAGCCTTGGCTGCGGGAGGGGAAGAGAGAGACAGAGAGGAAAGCGCGGCGGAGGGGTGGAGAAGCAAATGGGCGCTTCTCCTATGTGCCCTGGCCGGGAATCGAACCCGGGTCCTCCGCACGCTAGGCCGACGCTCTACCGCTGAGCCAACCGGCCAGGGCAGGGTAAGATGAACTTTGACTTGTATTTGGAAGGGAGCAAAATTTCAGATCTCTTTAAAAAGTCTGCCCTTTTAGGAAAATATTTGCCCACTTTTCTCGTTCTGGAGGTCAGCGAGAGTCAAGTGCGCAGGGAGTGTGAGACGTGGGAGTGGGAGAGATCACAAGGTCCCCGGAGTGCAATGCCTGGCTCTAAGGGCCTCACCCAGCAGAGCCATCTGGAGTCTCACTTTCCAAAACACCCTATTACCTGTACATTGGTTGGATGCTGTGTTCCAACGTGTAACACCATTTCTTTATCTTCTTCTTTTGGGATAGCCAGGATACTTTGTGTTTCCAAGTAAAAATGTTCCTGTCCTTCCACGTGGACCTCGCCTGAAAAGCATAAACAAGGGACAGTGTTTACTTGGAAGTCCCACATTGGAGACTCTCAACGGTGTTTGGTTTATAAAGAGCAAGTTGTTTCAGCTTATGGAGAACTGGACTTTATATCATTTGGCTAAACTTCTTTTCCTAATTAATCCTCACTATGCCAATCAGCTGTGTGATCATGGGTAATTCATCCCCTCCTCTCTGTCAGTTTCTTCCTCTGTCTAGTTGGTGGTGAGATCATGATGTGCTGGACCCGGACAAACAGACAACCTGGCTACATATTCAGGCTCTGTCATCTCCTTGCTCAGGGAGTTTACCAAGTTATTAAAGCCTCGTTTCATCTGTAAAATGTGGGTAATAATAATAGTTACCTCCATTAGGACACATTAGGATCATTGGGTCACACTGAGGATAAGTAGCTTGCTAAAGAACATAAAGGTTTAAAATGGCAGAACTGTTCCCTACCCATTTTATAACTTGTTCTTACTGGTTCATCTGAGGTTTTTGACTCGTTTAAAACAACCTAATCATGTTGCCGGCTGTACCAAGAGAGGTATTTGGACTTAGTTTTAAATACTGGAAGACAATATTTTTTATTTTAAATCTAACCCAAAGATTCCTGTATAGTTAAAATAAGTGAATTGTTTTGCCAGGATTCAAAGGATTTCTTGAAATTATTTCTTGGGTCAATGAATGTGAGTCATGCAAAAAATCCTCAAAAAAACACAACCTTTTGTTGTTAGTAGGTAGATACTGACTTTAAACCCCAACTTATTTAACAATTTCATAGTTTTTACAGTATACTAGGTATTGTTCTAAGGTATAGCACTTAACAGATAATTAATTCATTTTATCCTTATACAAATCCTATGAAGCAGGTATGAGAAAAATGAGACATAGAAAAGTTAAGTAAGCTGCCCAAAACAACAAAAAATAGTATCAAGATTGGAAAACATAAATGAAACTGTTATGATATGCTTGCATACCTAGAAAACTCCTGAGAAGGTATGAGACTATTAAAATAGTTAATAAAGCAAAGTTCTTAGATATATCATAAATATACAAAAGTTGTGTTTATATATATTAGACACAAAGAAGTAGGAAATTAAATAAAAATATCATTTACAGAAGCATCATAAAACATCAAATGCTAGAATAAATACTAAGGAAGATGTGCAAGATCATTATAGTGAAAACTAAAAAATTACTGACAGAAATAAAAGGAAACCTAAATTAAAGGCAGGGTCAGATGTAAAGAAGAACAAAAAATAAAAAATCCCAAGAAAAACAACAAAAAATTAAGGAAAACAAAAGTCAGGTCTATTATGTTCATGGATGATAACTTAATATTGCTAAGATTTAAATTCTCTCAAATTTACGTTTTTTTCAATGCAATTCTAGATAAAACTCCAATGAATTATAATTTGTGGAAATTAATGAACTGATGATAAATGTATATAGAAATGCCAAGGACTGATAATAGCTGAGGTCATATTGAAGAAGACATATCAAAGGGCCCTTACACTATCTGATTTCAAGACTTATAATAAAGTTACAGAAAGTAAGATAGTGTGATATTAGCACGAAGATATATAAAAAGATGAGGGAGATGTAATAGAGTTCAGAAATAGAACAACACATATATAGAGACCTGGAAAACAATAAAAGCTACATTGCAATTCAATAAGGAAAAAAATATGGTCTTAAATAAATGGCTAGGTTAATTGGATATCCATTTGAAAAAAACCTAAATGTTGACTTGGCTTACACAATACAAAAAAATTAATTTGAGGCCCTGGCCAGTTGGCTCAGCAGTAGAGCATTGGCCCAGCGTGTGGAAGTCCCGGGTTCAATTCCCAGCCAGGGCACACAGAAGAAAAGCCCATCTGCTTCTCCACCCTTCCCCCTCTCCTTTTTCTCTATCTCTCTCTACCCCTCCCACAGCCAAGGCTCCACTGGAGCAAAGTGGGCCTGGGCACTGAGGATGGCTCCATGGACTCTGCCTCAGGCACTAGAATGGCTCTGATTGCAGCAGAGCAACAGCCCAGATGAGCAGAGCATCGCCCCCTGGTGGGCATTCCGGGTGGATCCCGGTCCGGTGCATGAGGGAGTCTGTCTGTTTGCCTTTCCTCTGCTTCTCACTTCGGAAAAATACACACACAAAAAAATTAATTTGAGATGGATCATAGACCTCAATGTTAAAGCTAAACATTTTTTCAAGCT